>NC_089591.1:16946501-17246501 GCF_019320115.1 Miscanthus floridulus | reverse complement strand
AATGTGGAAGCAAAGATCATCTTGTTGCTCAATGTCCATACAATAGCGACAATGATGATGACAACAAGAAGAACAAGAAGGACAAAAAGGAAAAGAAAGAGAAGAAGGACTAGATGACCTTCAAGAAGAAGAATGGTGGTTCATATGTGGTCACTTGGGATAGTGATGCTTTCTCAAGTGATAATGATGATAGTGATGATGACAAGACCACCAAGTAGAAGGCACTTGCAAGCATTGCAATCAATTAGAAGCCTTCTCTCTTTGACACTCCATCATGCTTCATGGCTAAGGCCACTAAGGTACAAATTTGTGATGATGGAAGTTATGAGGAACATGATAATGAAAAAGAAAATGAAAGTGATTGTGATGATGATGAACCTATTAAGGATGAACTATTTGACATGCTAGAAGATGCTAGAGAAAACTTTGACATCAAGAGAAGGGAATGCAAAAGCTTGCGTGAGGAACTAAAAGCCCTTAAGCAAGCCTTTGATGAGCTCAATGCATCTCATGAGAAGCTAGAGGAAGCCGGCAAGCAAGTGAACATCGGTAAAAAATCATTGTGTTCATCATTTGATTCCGAGGTGATTGGTCTTCATTTATATTGATTCTTATGATTGATTGGTTCACTCCTCGACACGGCGGTATAACTATCTTGCTCTCTCTCTCTTTACATTACTGTAAACTAGTTATCAAGCTCTTTAGTATACCTAGTTGTGAGAGCTTGTTTAGTTTGGTTAGTGTGGCTCTTTAGTTAGTCTTTGAGAGCACACTGACTTAGTGTAGTGCCATAGCTATTGTGTGGTTAGAGACAATAGAAACTAAAATTGTGGTAGGTGGCTTGCATTTTTAGTAGACTAGTGCAACACTTGCTTCGCCTCATAATTGTCTAACTGGTTTGTTAAGTGTTGTTGTAGAAATTTTTATTAGGCTATTCACCAGCCCTCTAGCCATTAGGACCTTTCACCCTCTCCGCCTCTCACTCGCTACTTTGCTAGGCCAACGGCCGTAGGTCATAGGCCACTCCCTCCCCTGCTCCCTATGTCTTCTCCCCTCCAGATGTGGCTACGACGACGGCGCGACGGCGTGGCAAGGCGCTGCCGCGGCGCGGCGACGTTCGTCGGAGGCACGCTACGGTGGCACGACGTCCTCACGCAAAGCACGACTGCTGTGGTGGCAACGCGGCCCCCATGAGCACAAAACGTGGCAGCGCGGGGCTTAGCTGCGGACTGGCACGGGCACACGCGGGCTATCGTGCCTAGGAACACGACATGACACGGCTAACCTCCCATAGTACCATGCCTGGGCCACGACCTTGGCACGGCGGCACTAACAAGCATGGCACGACTAAGCTATCATGTCGCATAGTGCTGTGCCTACCCGTGCCGTGCATGGTCGTGCCCGTGCCCATGCCCGTGCCATGCCGTGCGGCTCGGTTGGCCATGTATAGCTGGTGCACAGCGGATCAGGTACAGGAGAGGGGCGCGACGGCGTGGCAAGGCGCTGCCGCGGCGCGGCGGCGTTCGTCGGAGGCACGCTACGGTGGCACGACGTCCTCACGCAAAGCACGGCTGCTGTGGTGGCAACGCGGCCCCCATGAGCACAAAACGTGGCAGCGCGGGGCTCAGCTGCGGACTGGCACGGGCACACGCGGGCTATCGTGCCTAGGAACACGACATGACACGGCTAACCTCCCATAGTGCCATGCCTGGGCCACGACCTTGGCACGGCGGCACTAACAAGCATGGCACGACTAAGCTGTTATGTCGCATAGTGCTGTGCCTACCCGTGCCGTGCATGGTTGTGCCCGTGCCCGTGCCCGTGCCCGTGCCATGCCGTGCGGCTCGGTTGGCCATGTATAGCTGGTGCACAGCGGATCAGGTACAGGAGAGGGAGCAGGAGTGGGAGGAGGAGGCAAAGGCGGTGGCAGCAATGATGGTAGTTGTGGTGGGAGCAGGAGAGGAAGGAGGCGATGCCACCGGCGCCGGACGTGGCGGTATCGTCGACGAGGAGCTAGGGAGGAGAGGTCAGTGAGCGCCTTTGCGCGTGCGGCGGAGTAGGCCCTTGGGGACCTCCTGGGCGCCCACAGCGTGGAGGCGGCAATGTCGGCAAGGCAATCCCAGCGGCGCACCTGGTCCATTCTGTCACACGCGGCGTTCTAGACATCGAGCGCCTTGATGGCGCGCTGATAGAATTCAACGATCATCTTCTCGGTAGAACTTCTGAGGTGGGAGATAGGACCAACACTTTTTTCTGGACTGATCATTAGATTCAGGGGCAGAGAGGCATTAATCTTGCACCTCAAGTATTTACTTTAGTGCCCAAGATAAGAGTGATCAAGAGGACAGTGGCTGATGCTCGAAGTGCACAATCCTGGGTATCCGACGTTCAGGGGGCGCTCACGGTGGCAGTACTAGCAGAGTTTTTGTCCTATGGAATATGGTTTCAGAAGTAGTTCTCCATGAAGGTGGAGATGCCTGTTAGACGAAGTCGGCTAGGCCGTGTGCCTTGGACTCCAAGTCCGGCGTGTATTATAGATTAACTTAGTACTTAATCCGTCCCAAATTATAAGACGTTTACGTAGCTTTTGTTATGCACATAGATATACACTATGTCTAAATACATACCAAAAACAATCTATCTAGGAAAACCAAAAGCGTCTTATAATTTGGAACGGAGCTGATTTATCGAAGGACGGCTCCGTTTCTACAAGCCACCCCTATCCGTACCTATATATACATGTACGATGTATCTCTATAATCAATCTACTATTACCCGCTGCATACCTTTGCTTTCATGGTATCATGAGACTAGGTTCTCGCATCCGCCTGGTGCACCCTGTCTGCGCTCGACGGTCTGTCCGGCGACCTCACAGCCACGGCCTCCGCTGCTGAGGCGCCCCGCGAAGGCCAAGGCAGCTGCCTTCCGACTCCGAGATAGCCAAATCTGTCCAATTCACGACTGACGTGAAAAAAGCCAAGGCGGACCGGGAAGCCGCCCTCGCCCGTGCCGCTGATGCTGAGTGGGAAGCCGATGCCACCGTCCAGGAGTGAGATGCTGCCAACGCTCACGCCCACGCTGCCCTTGAATGCGCCCGTCGTGAACGCAAAGCTGCCAATCCGTGTCTGCCTGAAGATGAGAGGGACGACATCCACTCCAACGCTACACTTCAGCATGCTCTGCTTTTGCACGAAGCTGCTGTGGTACTCAATGTGCACGCCAAGGCTGTTGGCGTGCAGAATATCCGCACCCTCGTGCCCACAGTCCTCGGCGTGCATAATATCTGCATCCTCATGCCCACAGTCCTCGACGTTGACTCCACTACTCCTGTTGGCGCGGCCAACTCCTACTCGTGATTAGCAAGTACTCCCTCCAGAGCCACGTCCTCACCGAGCCGCTGCTCCTGATCATCCAGATTGGGTGCGCATGGACTACGTAGTCCTGTCCTGGCTCTATGGGACACTCTCCAACGACCTTGAGGAGACTCTCCACGAGTCCGGCGTCACTGCTCGCGCGATTTTGTAACAACTCGGATTATGCTGCTACGGATAGTGTCTGGATTAGGATATCAGGTAGCAATAGAGTGCTTACAAGTAACGATAAATGGAATCGGACACCGCCGGTGAACTCGAGCCGCAGCTCGCCACCATCAAAGCCGGCGTGTTCCAAGATGAGTTCTACTTGGCTACCTCTCCCCCTCTTAAACGATGTTTGTTACAGCTGTCTAGCAACAATATTCCAGACGCAGCTGGCAATGTTGGGCTTGGCCTACTTCTTCCAGCTTGGGCCATTGTACTTCGGATTGGGCTTCCTGGACCTTTTGCTCTTCTTGCTTCCTGGGCCGTCTGGCATCTTACGCACCATGACATTTCCCCCTCCATTAGCAATGGCTTCCCCAAGCCGTGAACTCCAGGTATCTCCAAAGAATGTCATCTTCATCCTCCCAAGTTGCCAATTCTGGTGGATAACCTTGCCACTTGATCAGCAACTGGTAACTGGTACAATGAGCCTTGTGGACACGGCGATCCAGCACCAACTCTGGACTCTGCATAACAGATGGTTCTTCTGGCAGAGGAGAAAATGGAACAGGAACAGCACCAGTTACCTTTTTCAGAAGTGAAACATGTAAAACTGGGTGAACCTTGGACTGTGGAGGCAACTTGAGCCTGTAAGCCACCTAACCAACTTTGGACTCAACTTCATAAGGACCAAAATAACGGTAAGCCAACTTGGTGCACAGCCTAGGAGTCACAAAATTCTGAGCATAAGGCTGAAGCTTAAGCCACACAAGATCACCCACAGCAAACTGTCTATCTATTCTCTTCTTATCAGCTTGCAACTTCATTCGCTGTTGAGCCCTGAGGAGCTGCTGTTGAAGCAGAGTAGTGACAGTCAGTCTCTGTGTAAGCCAATCATCAAGTTCAGCAATAACACAATCTTGTTCAGGGTTCATGCCAAAGTGGCGTGGGGCATGACCATAAAGAATTTCAAAAGGAGTATGATTGGTTGCAGTATGGTAACAAGTGTTGTACCAAAATTCAGCCAGATGGAGCCACTGTGACCATTTACTAGGTGTAGACTGAATGAAACATCTAAGATAAGCTTCAATGCACTGATTTACTCTTTCAGTTTGGCCATCACTTTGTGGATGATAAGCTGTGCTCATGCATAATTCAGTTCCAGACAGTTTGAACAATTCCTTCCAAAGTATATTAGTGAAAACTTTATCCCTGTCAGAAATAATGGCTAAAGGCATGCCATGTAACTTGTAAACATGTTCCTTGTACAGTTTAGCAACTTGCATTGCAGAAAATGGGTGTCTCAACTTAATGAAGTGTGAATACTTTGAAAATTTATCCACAACAACCAAGATAGAAGTATAGTGATCAGAGACACGCAAACCCTCAATAAAGTCCATTGTTACCACCTTCCATGCCTGATCAGGAACTGGCAAAGGCTGAAGGAGGCCAGGGTAAGGAACGTGTTCAGCTTTTGCTTGCTGACAGACAGAACAAGCAGCCCCAAACTTTTGGATTGTATCTTTCATGTGAGGCCAATAGAAAAGAGCTTTAATCCTCTTATAAGTAACTAAGAACCCTGAATGTCCACCAATAGGACTTGCATGAAGCTGAGCAGTCACTGTTTCCTGAATTTCAACAGAGTGACCGAGCCAAATGACATTTTTTATATTTGATAGTACCTTGGTCCAGTGAGTAATGGCCTTGAGGAGATTGAACTGCAAGAGATGCCAGTAACTTTTGAGCCTCAGGATGATCATTATAACTGGATTGAACAGACTGCAACCAAGTTGGAAGAGCTACTGACAAAGCCGACAATACTGGTGTATCACTAGGCTTCCTTGAAAGAGCATCTGCTGCACAATTACTTGAGCCCTTTTTATATAAAATTCTATGTTGAAAGCCCATTAACTTGGTCATGGCCTTTTGCTGCTTGTAAGTATTTAACTTCTGGTCTTGAAGATGAGTTAAACTTCTTTGGTCAGTGAGAATTATGAACTCAGACAGGATCGGATCGGGTCTTCCCCACCTTGTGAAAAAAGCTGAACGCGCGCCGTGACAGCAGCACGAGCAGCACTCTGTCCCCGTTTGTAGGCTTGTAGCACGGGTGCCGCTTGCCGCGGCCCGCGCGCCCACGTCGGCCGGCCGGCCGGCTCCTCTTCGATCCGATCCGCGCCGTCTCGTGAATGCCACACCACTTTGACTTTTGCAGAAGCTAGACCAAACATGGACTGAAATGGCCTCGTCTCTAGAGACTGCCACGTGGGGGCGCACCGGGCTCGAGCTCGATCCACCGCCATGGCCTTACCCTCCATGGATGACGACGCGGCCCCACAATAAGGCCGGGTCCGCAAGCCAGAGGAGGAAGCCCTCTGCCCCACAACTCAGTGGGAAGAGAGGGGAGCGTGACTCATCAGGGAGCAGTTGGATCTGGAGGATAAGCTGCACGAGGACGAGGTGGTGGTCGAGTTCTTCGGCCAACTCTGGGCCATCGATTCCCCGCCGCCTCGCCGTAACCCTAGATCACTAGCCCCCTCCACCAAACTCCTGAGCGCCGATAGCTTGTTCTGGATCCAGTGAGATTTGGTGGAATCGTGAAGTTTCTCGTCAAAGGATTGCCACCCGGTGCAGAAATCGGATCGGCTAGTGAAGCCGCCTATGAAGGTCAACTTCGCGAGGGACATCTGGGGGAGAGGGGGTGAGAAGGAGACTTTTGCTGAGGTGCTTCGGAAGGAGAAGATGGAGGAGGGTGGAAGATGGGTATGGCAGCCTAAGCCGCGGCGTCCGCCCCCTCAAAGGCCGGCTCGTCCTCCACCGCCACCGCAGAACCACAGGGCTCCGATCCAACAGGGGTGGCAGGACCTCGGCTAGAGGCAGCAAGGTGCTACTCGCCCACCTCCACCACCCCGTCCGCAACAACAGCAACCGCCGCCTCTGCAACTGCGACAACCACAGCAACCTCTACCTCGGAGAGCACCTGCACAGGGGCGGGGGCAAGGTACTCAGATTCCTGATCCACCGTTCATCATAGATCCTAGATATAGGAAGCTTACTTGCTATAACTATGGAGAGCCTGGTCACTTTGTGGGTAATTGTACTCGTCCTAAGGTCTGTTTTATCTGTGGAGTTCCTGGGCATCATATGAATGTTTGTCCAAAGTGGAAATCAGATCACCCTGTTGCAGCGTATGTGGGTAGTTCTAGTCTGGGACTTGGTTTTTATCACTTAGAGGTGCCAAGTGTGGAATCTACTCAATGGCTGAACCTGACTAACTGTGGAGTGGTTAGAGTTAAGAATGGTCAGATTACCTTGGCTGAATTGGAAGCGGAGTTATCTGACATATATACAGTAAGGACTGGCCTTGGCAAATCAGAGAATTGGAACCTGGGAGATTTTTGGTGAGATTTCCTCCTCATAAGAGGGTCAGTGACATAAAAAATTACCCTTCCTTCAATCTGAGGAAGGATGGGGTTCAAGTTGAGGTGCTTGAATGGATTGGAGATCTGGAACCTCACAGTGAATTGGAGGAGGTATGGGTTGAGATAAGAGGCATACTACCTAGATATTGCCATTGGAAAGTTTTTGCTCAAACAGCTTCTGGGTTTGGCTTACTGACTGAGGTTGACTGGTCCACAGTGTTCAAGACCTTTTATGAGGTCGTCAGAGTTAAAGTGGCATGTAGGAATGGGAAGAAAATTCCTAGACAAAGGTTATACGAGATGGGGATGAAGTTGTATGTTATTGAGCTGACAATGGAAAATGAAGCTGATGTCGGTAAAGCTGCTGATGACAAGGGTAATGATGATGGTGGGAGCGATGATAAAAGAAATCCTGGTAATGATGATGAGACAGATGACTTGTATGATTCTGATGATGAGATGAACCATCTGTCCAAGCCTGCTGAAGACACAAAACAACAGACGCCAAAAACTTCTATGCCTAAGAGTACAGGAAGCAAGATAGTAAATATGGAGTTGATGACAAAGGACGTAATGAATCAGGGTTCTATTATGGTGCAGATGATGTCGGAACAAGATAAGTAGTTGACTGCTCAGGATGAACTAATGGTATTGCAGCCGAGTTAAATTGATGTAACTCAGATGGAAGATTCATGCCTAAATCTGAAGGACGGACATACTTATTTAAGGAAGAACAGTCTACAGAAAGAATCGGGTTATGTGAATACAACTCAGTCTTTTGGAGGAAAGTTTCAGAGCTCCCTTGAGGGATGTTCTGGTGTGAAGAGCTATGATAATGAAAAGTTTCAGAGTACCCTTGAGGGATGCGCTGAGATGGATAAATATGAAACACCGGTAACTAACCAAGTGAAGGATTCGGATTGTAAGATAGTTGGCAACAAGCTTCTTAGTTTGCTGAATGCGGAATCACATCAATCCAAGTGGGAGGAATTCAGAAGAATGGCTAAGCAGGATATTGCAACTGAGGAATGCTCATCTCTGTTAAGAAGAATAGAGCTGGAAATTTCTGAGGAAGAGGTGGAAGCAAGTGATGCTGAACTTATGGATGAAGGTGAAGAATTATCTAGTCTGCAAGAAGAGGGATTTATTCAGACAGAGTTGAACAGGGAAGCTCTAATCATTGAGGAGCAGCTGATCAACAAGGGCCAGAAAAGGAAAAACAAGTGGGGTCCAACTCTTAGGTTCCCCAGATCCAGAAGACAGCCGGAGGATGGACGCACTATGCTGGAGAAGGCTCAAGAATTTAAGGAATCTGGAGACAGGTACTAAACACAAATCTTCTTTTGCTTTTGAAAGCAGTACAAGTTTACTTGAAAAAGCTAATATTGCTAATATATCTTTGGGTACTAATACCTGTAATCAATTAGAAAAGATTATGGAAGCAGAAGGAATTATCTAATAGAAGGGAGTTTGAGGAAAGTAATCCTGAGACTACTTTACCTGCAAACCTGGATAGTGTTTTAAGTTGTGAGGATTTCCCTCCACTGATTTCTGATACTGACCCTCCTTTAAAGGATCAGTTAGATTTGAGGGAACAGTCTTCGGTGCAAGTAGCTTCTAAAAGCTGTGATAAGAGTCCATTTAGGTTGAGCAATGATAGGAGCTCTATGGAATATTAGAGGCCTTAATAAAGAAGGCCTGTTTCAATGTATCACAAACTTTGTTAAAGAAAATCATTTAGATTTTGTTGGCTTTCAAGAAACAAAAAAAGAGAGTTTTCAAGATTCTTTCCTAAAATATGTTCAAAAAGACTTTAACTGGCAATACCTCCCTGCGGATGGTACGGCTGGTGGTATCCTTGTTGGTTTTAGTGAGAGAAAGTTTGAGGTCTTTGCCTGGAAGATAGGAGTGTACAGTGTAGCTACAATAATTATAAACTGTGACAACAATTTTGTGTGGAGGCTGATTACGGTCTATGGTTCACCTTATGATGAAGGAAAACAAGAGTTCATTAATGAACTTGAAAATTTACTTGATAATTGGGATGACCCTACTGTGATAGGTGGATATTTTAATTTAGTCTGTAATGTTAAGGATAAAAGTAATGGAGTCATTAACCACAAATAGGCAGATTTGTTCATGGACTGGGTTAACAAGTTTGGTTTTATTGAATTAAAACCTTCATCTAGAGCGTTTACCTAGACAAATAATCAAGAGCGGCCTATTTTGGCTGCTATTGACAAAAATTTTTGCACAACCAATTTCGAACATAAGTTCCCTTTGGCCTTTGTGTCTACTAGCTCTAGAGCAAGCAATGATCATGTTCCTCTTCTCCTTAATTTTGGCTTGGAGGAGAGAAGGAAACCTAGTATTTTTAGATTTGAGAAGTGGTGGTTACAACAGCCTGATTTCAAGGAGCTTATTGCCAAATTATGGAACACTTCTTGTGCCTTCATGGACCCTTTAGACATTTGGCAGTTTAAAATTAGATAGGTTAGGAAGAAGGTTAAGGGGTGGGCCTTAAATATTAATGCCCAAGTTAGAAAACAAAAGTTAGAACTCCTTAAGGAGTATGATCCGCTAGACTTGAAATATGAGAACTTTGTAATTACTAAGATGGAAAGACAAAGGATGAAGGAGATTGTTAAAGACCTAGAATCTATTTGGAAGTTAGAGGAGATTAAAGCTAGACAGAGATCTAGGGATAGATATGTTAAAGAGGGTGATAGAAACACAGCATATTTTCAAGTTGTGGCAAATCAAAGAAATAGGAAAAAACATATTTTTGGCTTAGAAGGCCCTGATGGTTGGATAGATGATAACAAAGGCATGCTTGTGCATGCTGTTGACTTTTACAGAAAACTGTTTGGTAAAGAAGAAAATAGTGGTGTTAAGTTAGGACAAGATTTTTGGGAAGTGGATGAAAAAGTGATTGCCTTAGAAAATGAGCCGTTAGAGGTACCTTTTACTGAAAATGAAGTTAGAGAGGCTGTCTTTAGCTCTTATGCTGAAGGAGCCCCAGGCCCTAATGGTTTCTCTTTTCTTTTTTATCAAGTCTTTTGGGATCTGATCAAGGTGGATCTTATGAATCTAATAGGAGTGTTTGAACAAGGGGATTTGAATCTAGACAGGTTGAATTACGTCATGATAACGTTGATCTCTAAAGAACCTGAGGCTAAGGTGCTGAAGAAATTCAGGCGATTAGCCTAATAAACTGTAGTTTCAAAAATTTCTCCAAATTGTTGAATAATAGAATGGTGAGAGTAGCTGATAGGCTAGTGGCATCAAACCAAATGGCCTTCATTAAAGGCAGGTTTATTTTGGAGAGTGTTGTGGCTGCCCATAAAATTATTCATGAGGTCCATAAACAAAAACAGGAAGGCGTGGTGTTGAAACTAGATTATGAAAAGGCATATGATAGGGCTAGCTGGTCTTTCCTTGAGGAGATGCTTGAGACTAGGGGGTTTGGTGGAAGATGGAGAGGCTGGCTTCAACAGATTGTTAGAGGAGGTTCTATGTGTATTCGTATCAATGATGAGAATAGTATCTTTTTCAAACCTGGGAAGGGTCTGAGGCAGGGAGACCCTTTATCCCCTCTGTTGTTCAATTTAGTAGCTGGCATTTTTTTTTCTAGAATGCTTATGAAAGCAGCTAGGCATGGCCTTATCATTGGGTTATTACCACAAGTGTTAGAGGGTGGTATCATCAGCTTGCAATATGCTGATGATACACTACTTTTCTTAGAAAATAATCTAGAAAAAGCTTGCAATTTGAAATGGTTTCTAATTTGCTTTGAGCAAATGTCAGGCATGAAAATTAATTATGATAAGAGTGATTTGTTGATGGTGGGTTTAGAAGAAGATCAGGCTAATGAGTTTGCTAGACTTTTCTGTTGCAAAAAAGGTGAATTTCCTATTAAGTACCTGGGGGTTCCCTTCATTATAATAAGCTGACAAGGAAAGACCTGCAACATGTGGTGGACAAAATTATCAAAAGGATAGTAGGTTGGAGGGGTAGGCTTCTGTCTTATGCTTGGAGGCTTGTTTTACTAAAAGCTTGTCTGGCTAGTATTCCAATTTATTTGTTGTCCATTATAAAATTCCCTAAGTGGGCTATCAAAACGATAAACTCTTAGATGGGGCATTTCCTAGAACAACACTGAAGACAAACATAAATATCACTTAGCCAGCTGGCAGTTAGTAGCTCAAAAGAAGGAAGAAGGAGGACTAAGTATCCTGAATTTGAGAAGCCTAAACTTAGCTTTGTTAGCTTCTTGGATCTTTAGATACCATCTGCATAAGAACGCTATTTGGGTTAAAATTGTAGACTTTAAGTATAATACCAATGATCTTAACATATTTTGCTGCCCAGATCTCGGATCTTCCCCTTTTTGAAAAGGGGTCCTCTGGGCAGCTCAAGCTGCCCATATGGGCGTCAAATGGGTAGTAGGGAATGTGAAGAAGGTAAGGTTTTGGGAAGACCAATGGGTAGAAATACAAGTTTGGCCATTATGTTCTAGCCGTTGTATGTCATTAATGAACAACATGGTAAGGCTATAAGCCAGGTCTGGGATGGACATGAGCTTATGCTCACTTTTAGAAGAAATGTATCTGATGCTCTTATGAGCATGTGGTGGGAGCTCTGTGGTGTAATAGAGGGAACCATCCTCAATGATGATGAGGATCAGATATTGTGGAGCTATACCTCTCATGGCACATATGCAGTCCAATCTCTTTATGCTAGGATTAATTGTAGAGGTGTGTTTCCAGTTTATACTCATACCATATGGAAGCTTGTGATTCCACCTAGAGTACAGTTCTTTCTATGGTTGCTCTCTCATAATAGAACTCTTACGAGAGACAATTTACAAAAAAGAAGGGATGTTTCAGATCCCACTTGCCTTTTTTTGTAGTGAACATGAATCCATTCTGCATTTATTTTTTGAATGTTGTGTAGCTGTGAATGTTTGGAAGTTGGTTGCTGAGGTGATAGGTGTGAATATCGGTTCTGACTATGAGTCTGTAGCTAAGTTGTGGGTTGCTAATAAGAAACATGTGGTTACTAATGTGATTTCGTCTGCTATTTTGTGATCCTTATGGAAGTTAAGAAATGAAATTTGCTTTTAGGGGGGGGGGGTTGGCTAGGTACAAGGATGGTGCTGATCAGGATTACAAAGATGCTAAGAGGCTAGCTTTCAATGTTCAAGCAGGAGGTTGGAGTGTTGCTAGAGAGCAGAATCATCAGGATGGAAGAATTGTCAAGGCACCCAGCACAGATCGAGTGGAAGGAGATGGCAACAACTACATCATCACAATTGGTTCCATCGGAGTCTCGGTCTTCAACAAATGCCAGGAGTGATTAGCTTTTGCTAGGGTTCTATAATAAGCAGATGGACTATACTGTGTGCTTTAGTGTGTTGCGCTTATGCGCCTAAACTTTGTATGAACTTGAATTGTTATTTGCTTTTTGAAATATAAAAGCAGGGGGGACCTTTTTTGTCAAAAAAAGAATTATGAACTCAGTGGGTAACAGATAAGCCTTCCAGTGTTCAACAGCTAACAATATGGCTAAGCTTTCTTTTTTCATAAGTTGATAATCCTTGAGTCATGGGTCCCAAAGCTTTGCTTACAAAAGCAATTGGATGTCCATCCTATTGTAAGACTGCCCCAATGCCATGATCTGATGCATCTGTCTCAATGACAAAGGGTTTCTTGAAATTTGGAATGGCTAGGACAGGTGCTGTGATAAGTGACTGCTTGAGGAGTTGAAAAGCTTGGTCAGTTTCTGTAGTCCAAACAAAGACAACACCCTTCTTCAACAACTTGGTAAGAGGCTTTGCTATCATGCCAAAAATTTTAACAAATCTTCTATAGTAGCCTGCTAACCCTAGGAACCCTCTCAAGTCCTTCACTGATGTTGGTGTAGGCCAATTCTCAACATCAATCACTTTGGAAGGGTCAGTAGAAACTCCTTGTGGGCTCAGCACATGTCCCAAACAATGAAGTGTCTGTAGGGCAAATGTACACTTGGACAGCTTGACTTTGAATTGATTTTCTTGAAGGAGTTGAAATACCATCATCACATGTTGGACATGTTCTTCAAAGGACTTGCTATAGACGAGGATATCATCAATAAACACAAGCACACACTTTCTCAGCAGTGTTGCAAGAATGTGATTCATAACAGACTAGAATGTGGCTGGAGCACCAGTAAGGCCATAAGGCATAACCTTATATTGATAGTGTCCATGATGAGTTTGAAACGCAGTTTTATACTGATCTACTTCTTCGACCATAATCTGATGAAACCCAGATCTAAGATCCAAGGTAGTAAACCATTTTGCTCCTTGGAGTTCCTCAAATAACTCCTCTATGACAGGCAAGGGAAATTTGTTCTTGACTGTATAAGCATTGGGTCTTCTATAATCTACACACAGTTGCCAATCTCTAGTTTTGTTTTTGACAAGCAAGGCAGGGGAAGCAAAAGGACTAGAACTCTCTTGAATCATGTTGGTTTTGAGAAGATGAGTGACTTGTCTCTCTATTTCATCCTTTTGAAAAGGTGTATATCTGTAAGGCTTTAACCTAAAGGGTTGAGCACTTGGCATGAGTGGAATTGTATGCGTATGGGACTTGGATGGAGGAGTTACAGTTGGTTTAGAAAAAAAAGATCTAAAAATTGTTCCACTAACTCTGTGATTTCAGGTGGAGTGACTGTAGGAGTCAGATTCTCAGGCTCAACTGCATAGACTTGTATAATGCCCAAAAGTGCGTCTGCCTTCATCATAGCTATCAACTGATGTAATGTAATGTCAGGACTAGCTTGAGGTTTGTCGGGTACCATAAAATGGGGTACCCCGAGCCTATATAAAAAAGAATCACTTAAACACCATAAAAAACAAAGCCAAAGGATAAGCCATTTGTTAAACCCTGGCCTCGTCTGAACCCACCGGCTCTCCGCCTCGCTCCTGGCCTCGCACGGGAGGCCTCGGCGGCCTGCCAAATCTCTGCCTCATGTGAGGCCTCACGCAGGGGGCCTCGACAGGGAACTAATTCTTTGTCTCGCCCGAGGCCCCGCGCGTAAAGCCTTGGACGAGATGTCGATTCTCCGTCTCGCTCGAAGCCGGCTCGGCAACAACCCGTCGCTTCCGCCTCGGCCAGTCTCCTCGACAGCGCGTCGCATCCCATTAATGCGCCAACCACTCCTGCAATATCAGCCGGACGACGGCTCGACACTACGGAGCGCCCGATGAGACGGGAAGTCATGTTAACGCCATACCGTCCTAGATAGGGCACGGCGGGGATTACCGGCCACTGTGCTCTGGTGCTGTGCCCACGATCAGCGCCTGCACTACACTGTGTCAGCTAACCCCCGCCCCAGAGACAACGCGGCATGGGGGTCCAGTTCGGGTCACCATAGCCTCGGAATTAGTGTATGACACCAACTACTCCCTCCAAGCCTCGGCAATCCACTTCAGGGTCTCGGCAACCCTGGAATTCATGTCTGCCGAGCCTCTCGTGATGGCTCGGCCTCGGCACCAACTAAGCCTCGGCTTCCCGCGTAGTCATCACATAGTGACCAGCATGCCGACCACCACGCTGGCTTCTAGATAACACTAGAGCTCCCACGATGTACAGGACTGGATGTAACCGGCGCGTCGCCCTAGTACTTCAAGGACGAGACCACTTTGTCACCCATGCTGCCACAGTAATAGGCTATAGGGCTCGGACATGCTGCCTCCATTCACATGACGCCATGTAGCTAGTGCCTGTATCACCCTTGTCCCCCCTTCAAACTATAAAAGGGAGGGACCAGGGCCGTTTCTAGAAAAAAGGGGGGACGAACGATTAGGCTTATGCCCACGCAACGAAGTCATGCATGAACACATAGACGAACGCTCGAGCTTCCCCGTTGTCTGAGATCAACATCTCAAGCAATCTATGCCACTCCATGTAGAGACCTGGGACTAGCTCCCTCTCTCGCCCTGCTTGTAACCCCCTACTACAAGCACTTCGGTGCAAGGAATATAAGATCGATCTCTCAAACTGGACGTAGGGTGCTCATTACCCGAACCAGTATAAACCTTGTGTCTCTTTGCATCACCATCCGGGACTAGAAACACGCAGTACAAATTTACTAGTTGGTTAAGGACCCGCCGGTCTGAAACACCGATAGTTGGTGCGCCAGGTAGGGGGCTCTGCGTGTCAGCATCGTCATCCCAACAAGTTCCGGATGGCAGACCCCATACGACCACTGCGTCTCGACACTATGGTCTGGTTTGGGAGCCTAGAGTTCATGTCTCTAGGGCATGAGTATGACATGGTACTCCTTACACCTTGAGCCCCACCTGCCGACGATGACGTCATGCACCCACAGCCTAGGCATAGGCGGCGCTCGGGCGGCCACTCTCGTCGCGCTCGCTAGACACGACACGAGCGGGGCCATGCCGACACCACGCGAACCCAGGGCGACACGCCGCGCTCCACCGGTATCCCATGCCTAGCTGTTGGCACAAGGTCCCTTGTTGGGGACCTGTCTGGCCTGAGCCTAGACAAGGGAAAGACGCCGGTGGCGTGCGGCAATGCCCCGTCACCAAGCTCTGCCCCGCCACTGCCTGAGGAGCCAGCTCCGGCAAAGCAGAACCCAGCGATGGCACCATCTTCGTACCCCTTCGGGTTGAGAAATGCCGCCGCCTCCTATGCTTATGCCTATGCTTCCACTCACGCGGAGCCCTCGGGACACCACCAATGTTTTGCCCTCGACTTCGGTACTGCGACTTCGACTCACTCCCATGCCGACTCCTCGGAGGTGGACGAGGCGTGGGCTAGAGCGGATTTCTCTGGGCTTCGTGACCCTGAAGCCATGCGTCGCTTCCTGGCTATGAGTGACTATTGCTTTGGCTACTCCGACTCTGATGATGAAGGTACTTACGATCCCACTCGTGAGTGCTTCCATGTCGGACTCGGGATGCCAAGCACGGGTGATGAGGATGAGGGGGCAGGCAACCGTACTCCACTTCGCTAGGGAATGGGCGATGCCACGCCCTCATGAATTGTCCCACCGGCAGCATGGAACGAGAACTGTGCCCTCAGACAACTTCGACGCCCGGACCTGGAGTAGCTCCGTGAGCTTCAGGCCAAGGTCGAGCAAGATCGACTCCTTCTGCAACAGCTCTGAGACACTCTCGAGCAGGAGCAACAGGGTCACGGTGATGGTGGAGGAGCCCGGCGGTGAGCCCACGATGTCCATCATCGCATCAACGACGACAAAGGGGGCGATCATCCCCCAATCTTCAATCGTGCTAGCCAGAATGTCACGGCTGTAGCGATGCTAGTGCGCGCGATGCCCGAGCCCTCTACCATGGAGGGGCGATGGGTTCGCGGTGAGCTCCGGGATCTCCTCGAGACCGCCACAGTGAAGTAGGCCGAGAGTTCCACCTCTCGGCGACGCGGAGCCGCCTCGAACCTCCCCTCGGCACCGCATCGGTAGGATAGGGAGGCCTCGGTCTGTCCCAAGCCTGCTCAGGCGCCGACAATCAATAGAGTCTCCTTGCTGTGCGACCGCCTCAACAACCGACGCGAGGCACGGGACGACCATGAGGTGGTCAGCAGGCGATGACGCCACGACAGCGAGGGGCCCGCCCGTGGCTACCATCCACACCGCGATGGCCGCTATGATAGTGGGGAAGACCATAGCCCCTCTCCTGAACCGCCTAGCCCCCGAGTTTTTAGCAGGGCCATCCGCAGCGCTCAGTTTTTAGCCTGGTTTCACCAACCGGCCAACCTCACGAAGTATAGCGGTGAGACCAATCCCGAACTTTGGCTTGCCGATTACCGCCTGGCGTGTCAGCTAGGCGGCGCGGACGATGACCTACTCATCATCTGCAACCTCCCCTTGCTCTTGTCGGACTCGGCACGAGCCTGGCTCGAACACCTTCCTCCCTCACAGATCCATGACTGGCGCGACTTGGTTAGGATCTTCGTAGGGAATTTCCAGGACACATACGTGCGCCCTGGAAACTCCTGGGACCTTAAGAGCTGTCACCAGAAACTGGACGAGTCTCTTCGAGACTTCATCCGGCGCTTCTCCAAACAGTGCACCGAGTTGCCCAGCGTCGGTGACTCAGAAATCGTCTAGGCTTTCCTCGACATCGCCACCTACCGAGACTTGGTCCGAGAGTTAGGCTGAAACATGCCACACTCAGCTGCCGTGCTCCTCGATATCGCCACCAACTTCGCCTCGGGCGAAGAGGCAGTTGGGGCCATCTTCCCCGACAACAACGCCAAAGGGAAACAGAGGGATGAGGCCATTGAGGCCTCGGCTCCCCGCCTCCCTAAGAAAAAGAAAAAGGGTCACCAGGGGAAGCAGGAGATCCTCGAGGCTGATCTAGTTGTGACCACGGAGCGCAAGAATCCCCAAGGCCCTAGGGGCCCCGGGCTCTTTGACAATATGTTGAAGAAGCCCTGCCCTTATCACCAGGGCCTGGTGAGGCACGCCCTCGAGGATTGCACCATGCTTCGACGTTATTACACCAAGCTCGGGCTCCCCGACGACGATGCCAAGAAGAAGGACGCCGGTGACCGGGATGACGACAAGGACGAAGGGTTCCCCGAGGTGCACAACGCCTTCATGATCTTTGGCGGGCCCTCGGCGTGCCTTATGGTGCGCCAGCGAAAGAGGGAATGCTGAGAGGTCTTATCGGTTAAGGTGGCCACTCCCCGATACCTCGACTGGTCTCGGGAAGCAATCACCTTTAATCGGGATGACCACCCCAACCATGTCCCGAATTCTGGGTAGTACCCACTTGTTGTCGACCCGATCATCAGCAACACCCGACTCACCAAGGTGTTGAAGGACGGAGGCAGCGGCCTCAACATCCTCTACGCCAACAGCCTGGAGCTCCTAGAGATCAACTAGTCGCGGCTCTGGGGTGACGCCGCGCCTTTCCACGGCATCGTGCCAGGGAAGTGCACGCGACCCCTTAGGCGCATCGACCTTCCCGTTTGCTTTGGCACCCCCTCCAACTGCCGCAAGGAGGTCTTTACCTTCGAGGTGGTTGGGTTCAAAGGAACTTACCATGCCATCCTAGGGCGGCCATGCTACGCCAAGTTCATGGCGGTCCCCAACTACACCTACCTCAAGCTCAAGATGTTGGGTCCCAATGGCGTCATCAAGATTGAGTCCTCGTACGAACATGCATATGACTGCGACGTTCAGTGCATCGAGTACGCCGAGGCTCTCGTGGAGGCCGAGACCCTCATCGTCGACCTTGACCGACTTGGCATCCAGCTGACCAAGCCCAAGCATCGAGTCGGGACTTTCGAGCCTGCAGAGGCCGTCAAACTCGTCCCAGTCGACCCCACATGCCCCGACGACCGGGCGCTGAGGATCAGCGCCACCCTCGACATCAAATAGGAAGCCGTGCTTGTCGACTTTCTCCGCACGAATGCCGATATGTTCGCATGGAGTCCCTCGGATATGCCGGGCATACCAAGGGAGGTCGCCGAGCACGCCTTGGACATCCGGGCCGGCTCCAGGCCGGTGAAGCAGCGCCTACGCCGATTCGACGAGGAAAAACGCAGGACCATTGGCGAGGAGATGCAGAAGCTCTTGGCGGCCAGATTCATCAAGGAAGTATCCCATCCAGTGTGGTTGGCTAACCCTGCGGGATGTGAGATGCAAGACCCTGTCTTTCCTTGATGCGTATTCTGGTTACCATCAAATCAAGATGAAAGAGTCTGACCAGCTCGTGACTTCTTTTATCACACCGTTCGGCATGTACTGCTATGTGACTATGCCTTTTGGCCTCAGAAACGCAGGGGCCACATACCAGCGGTGCATGACCTAGGTCTTTGGCGAACACATTGGGTGAACCATCGAGGCCTATGTGGATGACATCGTGGTCAAGTCCAGAAAGGCCGAGGATCTCATCGATGACCTAGAGATAGCTTTCAAATGCCTCAGAGAGAAGGGCATCAAGCTCAACCCCGAGAAGTGTGTGTTCGGGGTTCCCCGAGGCATGCTCCTAGGGTTCATAGTCTCAGAACGCGGCATTGAGGCCAACCCAGAGAAGGTCTCGGCCGTAACCAATATGGGACCAATCTGAGACCTCAAGGGAGTGCAGGAGGTCATGGGATGCCTTGCGGCCCTGAGCCGCTTCATCTCGCACCTTGGCGAAAAAGGCTTGCCTCTGTACCACCTCTTGAGAAAATCCAAACGCTTTTCTTGGACCCCCGAGGCCGAAGAAGCCCTCGCCAAGCTCAAGGCACTGCTCACCAGTCCTCCCGTCCTAGTACCGCGCGCCAGGGACGAGGCCCTCTTACTCTATGTCGCCACAACGACCCAAGTGGTTATCGCGGCCGTGGTAGTGGAGAGGTAGGAAGAGGGGCATGCTTTACCCATCCAACGACCTACCTACTTCGTCAGCAAAGTGCTCTCCGAGACCAAAATGCGCTACCCCCACATCCAGAAGCTGATCTACGCCATAGTCTTGGCTCGGCGCAAGCTGTGTCACTACTTTGAGTCCCACCCGGTAACCATGGTGTCATCTTTCCCCTTGGGAGAGATAATCCATAACCGGGAGGCCTCAGGTTGGGTAGCCAAGTGGGCCGTCGAACTGATGGGGGAAGCCCTGACCTTTGCGCCTCGAAAAGTAATAAAGTCTTAGGTTTTGGCCGATTTTGTGGCTGAATGGACCGACACCCAACTGCCACCTGCTCAGATTCAGACGGAGTGCTGGACCATGTACTTCGATGGGTCCTTGATGAAGACCGGGACAGGCGTGGGTCTACTCTTCATCTCGCCCCTCGGAGTACACATGCGCTACATGGTTCGGCTCCACTTCGCCGCCTCCAACAACACAGCCGAGTACGAAGCCCTCGTCAACGGCTTGCAAATCGCCATCGAACTTGGGGTATGGCGTCTCGACGTCCGGCGCGACTCGCAGCTCATCATCGATCAAGTCATGAAGGAGTCAAACTGCCTTGACCCCAAAATGGAGGCATACTGCCAGTTGGTACATCGCCTAGAAGACAAGTTCGATGGTCTTGAACTCAACCACATCGCGCAAAAATACAACGAGGCCGCGGATGAACTGGCAAAGATGGCATCGGCACGGGCTCCGGTCCCCCCAAACGTCTTTGCCAGAGACCTCCACAAGCCTTCCATCGACTGCACCTCGGCAGCGGAAGAGGGCCTGCCGGCTGAACCCACCACAGGGCTCGACGCCCCCTCTGCCACCGAGACTCCTTTAGCCAAGCCCGAGGTCATGGAAGTCAACACGGAGCCTCCCCAGACCGACCAGAACACGGACTGGCGAGTCCCATTCCTTGATTGGCTCGCTCGTGAAGAGCTTCCTACTGACAGGACCAAAGCCCGGTGGCTTGCGCGAAAAGCCAAAACTTACATCCTCTGCAACGGCGAGTTATACCGGCGAAGTCCATCTAGCGTCCTCCAACGATGCATCACCACCAAGGTAGGCCAGGCCCTACTTTGGGACTTGCACGCGGGGGCTTGCGGGCACCATGTGGCCCCTCGGACGCTTGTCGAAAACGCCTTCCACCAAGGGTTCTACTAGCTGACGACAGTTGCTGACGCCACCAAGTTAGTACGCTCCTGCGAGAGATGCCAGTACTACACGCGGCAGACGCACCTCCCGGCCCAGGCCCTCCAAACCATCCCCATTACATGGCCATTTGCCGTGTGGGGCCTCGACATGGTCGGGCCTCTGCACAAGGCCCCCGGGGGCTACACCCATCTGCTGGTAGCAATCGATAAGTTCTCCAAGTGGATCGAGGCTCGCTCGATCAATCAAATTAAATCCGAGCAAGTGGTGTTGTTCTTCACGGACATCATCCATAGGTTCGGTGTTCCGAACACCATCATCACCGACAACGGGACACAGTTCACCGGCCAAAAATTCTTGACATTCTGTGACGACCACCACATCCGTGTGGACTGGTCGGCCGTAGGACACCCAAGGACAAACGGCCAAGTAGAACGTGCTAACGACATGATCCTACAAGGCCTCAAGCCAAGAATTTACAACTAGTTGAAGAAGTTTGGCAAGAAATGGCTCGTCGAACTCCCGTCGGTCATCTGGAGCCTAAGGAATACTCCAAGCCGAGCCACAAGGTTCACACCTTTCTTCCTGGTCTATGGAGCCGAGGCTGTCCTCCCCACTGACTTGGAATATGGTTCCCCGAGGCTATAGGCCTACAACGAGCAAAGCAACCGCACCACCCGTGAAGACGCCCTCGACCAACTGGAGGAAGCCCGGGATGTGGCGCTACTACATTCGGCCAAGTACCAGCAAGCCCTACGGTGCTATCAGGCCCGGCGCATTCAAAGCCGAGACCTGAAGGTAGGCGACCTAGTGTTGAGGCTAAGGCAGAGCAACAAGGGCCACCACAAGTTGACCCCGCCATGGGAAGGACCATACATCGTCGCCCAAGTGCTGAAGCCCGGGACCTACAAGCTAGCCAACGAGAAGGGCGAAATCCTCACCAACGCTTGGAACATAGAACAACTACGTCTCTTTTACCCTTAAATTTTCAAGCACTGTATACATTGTTTCTCAAAATATAATTAAGAAGCGTTCTTCAGTTGTTCTAGTTCCTCGAGAAACCCCCCGAGCCCCATCACGGGCCTCGGCAGTACGATAACATCACAAGGGAGACATGGCTCTGCTTCTGCAGAACCGAGCCTCCCTCGGGGGCTAGATGGGGGACTCCCCCCTAAGTCCCATGCACCATTTTTTAGTTGTTTTTCGAAAAAATTCCTACGCCAAACTCTCTAGCACGCTCTAACGAATCGGTTGTGAAAAACCCAAGGACCGAAAGTATGTCCCAGGGCTAGAAGGCCGGTAGAGTCGCAAGACGGCTTACACCTCTGGGCTACGGCACTTCCTCACCACCTTTCACCCAAGGGGCGGCTTAGGTTCCAAAGAGGTTTTTTTTGCAAAAGACACCTGATCAGAGACAACAGAGGACTGAGGCTCGGAAATACAAGAAAAATGATGAAGAAGCACGAGTACTTTAAAAAAAGGCCTTGACGGCCACAAGCGTCACGATACAAAGTTAATCCCTAGTCTATTTACATGGCCTCTCAGGCCCAGGTCAAGGCTCAGGGCCTCCAGCATCGGCGGTTGGGGACCACCTCCTCTTCGAGCAGCTTGGCCAGCGCCGTGCTGGGCCCCTCTACCGCCTCCATCAGCTTCGCGACCGCCTCGTCGACCTCCTCGTCATCGTCAGGCAGGACGTAGCCATCGCTGATGGCTTGGAGGTCAATGCCAATATAGTGCGAAGCGATGACAGCCAGCGCACGCTTGACGCCCGTATGTAGCGCCCCTCGGAGTCGCATGCCCACTTGACCGCTCAACGCAATCAGGCAGCTCCCAAGCGAGCTTCCCAACTAGACCCCCTCAACTTCCAGGGCCTCGCAGGCTGTACGGGCAACGCTCTTCAACGCATCGTGCTCCCCGATCTCGGTTTCAAGCACCGCCTGCACGGCGGCGGAGGCCTCGGCTGCCTAGGTGACATCCTTCTCCAGCTCTATGCCAAATGCAACGGAATGAGGTTGAGCGCGAAGGAATACAAGCCAGAACAGGGGCGGAAGTCTACGGGACTCACTCTCGGCCTTCTGCCCCTAGCGTTGGGCCTCGACCTGAGAAGCCTCAGCTTTCTCCTTCCAACGCTGGGCCTCAACCCAAGACGCCTCGGCCTTCTCCTTCAGGCGCTGGGCCTCGACCTGAGAAGCCTCGGCCGCCCTGGAAGCCTCTCTCCCCAGCTCTGCGTTACACCAGGGAGTTAGGGAGCGAACATAAGAAAAAGCAAATAAAACGAGGGGAATAGGACTCACCCTCGGCCTTTCCCCTCCAGACCACAACCTTGGTCCGAGAGGCCTCAGCCACCGTAAGGGCCTCATCCAAGGCACCTTTCGTCAACTGGTGCGCACTCTGCTCCGCCCCTAGCTGCCCAGCAAGGACCTTGCCCGAGGCCATGGCTTCTCCAGCCCAGGACCTAAAGGCATCCCACTCACTGGCCACACGGGTCAGCTCCTCCTCCAACTCCTTGACCCACGCCGCTAGAGGGGCGACCTGCTCCTAGGCCGTGGCCGCCTCGACCATTGCATCGGCACAACGAAGGTGGAGGTCCTCCACCTCCACGCTCCGCGCCGCCGGAAGTTTGTTGGTGCCAGCAAGCAGGCCCTTCTGCCGTTGGTGCTGGTCCCAGACGTCCCTCTCCTACTGGAGAAAGACCGACTTCCTGAGGGACCGGGTCTTGAGCTCCTGGGTAAGCAGAACCGGGGGCATTCACTACAAGAAACTCAGAAAAAGGCAACACTGCATGAGAAAAGAAAGTGCGAACCTGGGTGACTCTGGGCAGATCGTCGGCCACCACGGACAGCGCCGTCTGTAGTGACCGCTCCACCAGCTGGCGGTATTGCTCGAAGGTGTCCCAGCGCCTGCCCTCGGCCGTGTCTTCGAGGGCGAATAGAGGCTCCCCCTTAGGGTCATCCTGGCTCTGCCATAGGACACGCGGGTGATCCCACCCACGGGGCTCGGGTTGAACCCGCACGAGGGCCGAGCTTCCCTCGCTCAAGGTCGGAACCGGCTGCTCCACGGCGCCAGCCACCTCGGTGTCGACCACCTCCTGCGCCTGGGAAGTATCATCGGAGGAGATCGGATGGACCTCCACCTTCCGGGCGCCCTCCCGCGACGACGGCGGGCCTTGAACCAAGGGTGCCACCGAGGCCTCCGCCGCCTTCATCTCCTCTTCTTAGGCCCATAGCCTCGCCGCAATCACGTCGGCCTCGGTAGCCCTGGGGGCTCCGGCCTCTGCCATCGTGGCCTCGGTGGTCCCGGGGGCTTCGGCCTTCACCATCGTGGCCTCGGTGGTCGCGGGGGCTCAGGCCACCACCGCTGCGGCCTCAGCGGTCCTAGGCGCCCCGACCCCCGTCGCCTCAGCCTGTGAGACCCCGGGGACCTCGATCTCGGTGGCCTCGGCAGCTGAGGGCACCTTGGCCCCATCTGACTCACGGGCCTCGCCATCGTGGGGTGGAGGCGCTCCATCTCCTGTCTATGTCGGGGCCACCTCGGCAGCCCCTCCTTGGGTGGCCGGCTCCTTCGGGTTGGCCCTCGCCGACGCTGCACCACGTTGTAGGGCGGCCTGTGCCTCCGCCACCCAGTGGGCAGTGGAGCCGGGGTTCACCTTGAGCGCCTTAAGGGGCGCCAAGGTAGGCACCTCCGCAGGTCGCTTTCGGCTAAGGACAAAACACTTGCAGGGTCAGCACGAGACCGAAGAACGAACGGAAAATGCTATGGCTCTGCCAAAAATACACTTACCTCGAGCGGGGCTGCAACCGCTTCAGCACGGCAACCCTCGTTTGCAAAGGCAGTGGTGGCAGTGAAGGCACAGCCTCTGTATCCGCCGGCACCAGCCGGTCCTCGATGGACCCCGGCGCCCCCTCGGTCCTCTGCGGGGGCAGTTGCGTCGACCCCGCCGCCACCTGCTCCACCGTTGCCGATGAGCCCACTGGGCTGACGGCACGCTTCCCTAGCGCCCGCGCCTCGGGCACATCGGCCTTGGCCCTGAGGCGGGCGATTGCCGACCCCGGGGTAGCTCCTCCTCCCCCAGGAAGCACCGGGCTGCTTGTCGATGCCCTAGGCACCGTCTCCCCGATGTTAGGGAGATGGTCCAGGGGACCCCGCCCCACCTCGCCCTCGTCATCTCCATCCAAGGCATCCGTCGATAGCAACGGCGATAGGGACTCCTCCAACGGGAGACCATCCTTCCTTTGCTGCCGGCGGCGCTTATCCAATTCCTCGCGCGCGAGGATCTTCTTCGTGCGCTTCGCCACCTTGGTGTCCTTCCGCCTTTTCTGCACCTCGGCGTGCGCTCGGTTGACCGCCCGCCGCCTCGCGTCCTCGGGAACAGGCGGCGGGGACGCTCGCACGTCCCTCATCCCCTGCAGGAACAACGAACACGGATAAGGGAACAAGAAACAATAAGAAATGGGGAGGCCTCGGGGGCTGCAGAGGCACGTGACTTACCAGCGAGAGGAACCCCCATGACGGGCGCATCACGAAGGGGGTCAGGCCACCTCCCCTCAGCTTCGCCTCCACCATCTCCCTCACTCGGCGAAGAATTTCCTCGTCGAAAAGGGCAGAGGCAGACATCCGGATGCCCTCGATCGGCTCCTCCGGCCTCATCTCAAACAACCGCCGCCGCTAAGCCATCAACGGCAGCACCCTTTGGCGGTGGAAGGCGGCCACGACCACGGCCGTAGTAAGGCCACGGTCCTACAGCCTCTCTAACCCCTCCAGGAGTGGCTGTAGCTTGGGCTGATCCTCCCTTAGGACGCCATACTTCCACCTCTCCGGGCAGCTCCCCACGATCCGCCTAGTGTAGGGGGGGAGTCCACCGTCGTCGTTGCGAAGATAGAACTAGCTCGTGTACCACCGGCGATTAGTGGACGCGAGCTGGGCCGGGATGTAGAGGTGTTGACGGTCCTGGCGCACTTGGAGAGTGCAGCCGCCGGCCCTCACCACCTTTCTCGTGCCCGACATACCTATCGGCTTGGTGGTATGCCCCGCCCGAAAGAGGTGGAGCCATAGCTCCCAATGGGGAGCAATCCTCAGATACCCCTCATAGACAGCGACGAAGATGGCCGCCTGCGTGATCGAATTGGGGTTGAAGTTGTGGAGCTCCACGCCATAGTAGTGCGGGAGCGCCTGCATGAACCGGTCCGCCGGAAGGCCGAGGCCGCACTCGTGAAAGGACACAAAGCTTACAATGTAACTGTCACGAGGCCTCGACTCCGGCTCGCTCGACGGAGCGATCCACTCTGGCCTGCTGGGGTCGGTAACCGGGCGAAGAAGCCTGCCGTCGATGAGCGACTGAAGCATCTCCACGGTGACGTCGGATGGACCCCAAGGGCCCACCTCGATGATAACAATGTCGCCGGTCATGAGCGTGATGGAGATTTCGACTATGGCGGTGAGTCTCTCTCTCTCTCTCCGCCTCGTCTCTCTCCCTTCTTCCTCCCGGGGCTCTCTGCTCTAGCGACGGCTCAAAGACGGCAAAGCTAATGCGGGCAAGGTAAGGAGGGGAGAGGCAAGGCTCGTTGCGTATTTATGCAGGATGAAGGCGAAACGGATGGGCGATGAAATCAGGGAAGTTTCCCTTAGATCCGACGTGGTTAATCTCGATCCGATTTTACCGCCCACATGCCCACCTTTTCCTCATTAATCGCGGGAACAGTTACGTCCCATCCACTGACACCACGTCATGTCCGACCGCTGTAGCAGCAGGCGTCGTTCTGCCTCCCCAAAAAATCACCTCAAAAGGCACGCCAGCCATTATCGAGCCGATGGGGGAGATATCCCCTCACCCTATTCCTTTCAGACGAAGGAACTAGGCGCCGAGCCCGCTACGGTCTAGGAGTTTGAAGGCTGGGCCCCTAAGGGTTTCGATAGCCGCCCTAGGACAATAGAGTCAGGGACGACCGTGGGTGAGCCCACATGGGGCCGAGGCCCAAGCAAGCGAAACCCTTGGGACGTCCTAAGTCGTGTCTGAGACCGATAGGGAGGTCTCCGAATGGGATCCCACCGTAGGGAGGCACCGAGCCATCGGGGCCCAGCAAACGGCCCTGGCACCCACTAGAGAAACCCTCTGGTACTCTTGGAGTGCGTCTCTGGACCGCTAGCGGACCCCCAGCGAACAGGGCACGGGCCTCCACTCGGACTTACCCGATAATAGCTCACTGGAAGTGCCATCGCTCATGCCCACTAAGGGTAGCCTCGCATATTCCACCCCACCTTCCGAGCGAAAAGGAAGCGCGAGGGTCGTACAAAAAGCCAAGGGAGCCCCTGACGGCCCTCTTGCTCCATGCAAAGGCTAAGGGGCTCTTCCTGCAATCTTGCCGAGACCCAGCGACCCCGGCTCGCACTCGAGGGGGCTCGGCAAAACAACCCCTCCTTCTAAGCGAAAAGGACACGCGAGGGTCATACAAAAAGCCAGGGGAACTCCTGACGGCCCTCTCGCTCCGTGTAGAGGCTAGGAGGCTCTTCCTGCAGATATGCCGAGACCCCGCGACCCAGGCTCACACCCGAGGGGGGGGGGGGTTCGGCAAACAAACCCTCGCGCACGAGGGGCGTACAAAAAGCCAGGGGAACTCCTGATCGCCCTCTTGCTCTGTGCAAGAGGCTCGGGGGCTCTTCCTGCAACTTTGTCGAGACCCAACGACCCAGGCTCGCACACGAGTGGGCTCAGCAAACAACCCCTCCATCCGAATGAAAAGGATGCACGAGGGTCGAACAAAAAAGTCAGGGGGACCCCTGACCGCCCTCTCGCTCCATGCGAAGGCTCGGGGGCTCATCCTGCACCCAAGACAAAGACGAGCGACCCAAGCCCACACTTGAAGACTAGAAAAAATGCGATAAAGGGCATCAAGCCCGTTACGGTCCAGGGGTTTGAAGGCTGGGCCCCTAAGGGTTTCGACAGCCGCCCTAGGGCAACAGAGTCAGGGACGACTATGGGCAAGCCCGTACGGGGCCAAGGCCTTAGCAAGCGAAATGCTTGGGACGTCCTAAGTCGTGTCCGAGACCGGTAGGGAGGTCTCCGAATGGGATCCCACCGTAGGGAGGCACCGAGCCACCGGTGATGAGTACAGGCCCGATCTTCCGAGAGGTAGCCGGTAAGTTCGATTTGTGGAGATCTCGACATTGGCGATCCGGCTTCAAATCAGACACGATTCGAACCCTGCAACCGTTACACCACCGCTCCGTTGGTTATCAACCAAGCACAACTTGATTGACCTCGTCAAGAAGGCTTTTCCAGCAAGCGAATCGAAGAGCACAAGCAAGAAGGTAAAACACGCAATCTGAAATTGCAAATATGAATGACGCGAATATCAATAGAGGGTTCAAGAACTCGGTTCCAAAGGACTAATCGACACAGTGGAGGAGATCAAGAACGGGGGCCCTGGATCACTGTAAAAGGATTTGTCACCACAGTTACAATGAACGATTCAGTTTCTCGAGGGAAAACTAAACTCTAAACAAAACCCAATTGTGTAGCAGCGGCGGCGGCGGCTGTGTTTATAGTCTAAGACTCGACCTAGGGTTGGGGACGGCCAGGGGTTGGGCGCCCACAACTTGGGCTTAAGGCCCGACACGATACATGGCCAAGTTGGCCCAAATAGGTGACGCAGTACCTTGCCGTGGTCACACAGAATGATCCACGGACCTTCTGGAGCTGGGACCAGATCCAAAACGACGGCATCGTCGTCCCCTTTCCAACGCATCCAAGAACGGCCCGTTTCGATGTCGTATGAGAAAGTTATGACCGAAACAGTAACGACGTGTCTGCTGAATCCGAGGACGACGTGGCAGCTGAGTTGGAAACGAATTGCAACTTGGGGAAGACCATGGCGTCGGTGTGTCCAGCGTGGCGATGTCCTCATCAACCGGGGCCCAGCGAATGGCCCCGGCACCCACTAGAGAAACCCTCTGGTACTCTTGAAGTGCGTCTCTAGACTGCTAGCCGACCCCCAGCGAACGAGGCACGGGCCTCCACTTGGACTTACCCGATAACAGCTCGCCGGAAGTGCCATCACTCGTGCCCACCGAGGGTAGCCTGGCATATTCCTCCCCTCCTTCTGAGCGAAAAGGAAGCGCGAGGGTCGCACAAAAAGTCAGGGGAACTCCTAATCGCCCTCTCACTCCATGCAGAGGCTCGGGGATTCTTCCTGTAATTTTGCTGAGACCCCGCGACCCGAACTCGCACTTGTGGGCTCAGCAAATACGATAACATCCCTCGATCAACGCGAGAAAAAGACCCTGGAGGAATGAATCCACTCCCCTAGGGCCTCGGGGGCTACACCCGACGGGTGCGCTCGCACACACCCACCGAAACCTCGAAGTACGAAATACTATTTCACCAGAAGCTACCGCAAGTCAAGCCTCGTCAAAACCTCAAGAAGAGCGCTCACACTCTCCCTGAGGCTCGGGGGCTACTGTCGGGTACCATAAAATAGGGTACCCTGAGCGTATATCGAAAAGAATCACTTAAACACCATCAAAAATAAAGCCAAAGGATAAGCCATTTGTTAAACCCCGGCCTCGTCCGAACCCACCGGCTCTCCGCCTCGCACCTGGCCTCGCACGGGAGGCCTCGGCGGCCTGCCAAATCTTCGCCTCGCGTGAGGCCTCGCGCAGGGGGCCTCGACAGGGAACCAATTCTCCGTCTCGCCTGAGGCCCCGCGCGTAAAGCCTCGGACGAGATGTCGATTCTCCGTTTCGCTCGAAGCCGGCTCGGCAACAACCCGTCACTTCCGCCTCGGCCAGTCTCCCCGACAGCGCGTCGCGTCCCATTAATGCGCCAACCACTCCCGCAATATCAGCCATACGACGGCTCGACACTGCGGAGCGGCCGACGAGACGGGAAGTCACGTCAACGCCATACCGTCCTAGACAGGGCACGGCGGGGATTACCGGCCACTGTGCTCTGGTGTTGTGCCCACGATCAGCACCTGCACTACACTGTGTCACCTAACCCCCGCCCTAGAGACAACGCGGCATGGGGGGTCAAGTCCGGGTCACCATAGCCTCAGAATCAGTGTATGACACCAACTACTCCCTCCAAGCCTCGGCAATCCACTTCAAGATCTTGGCAATCCCGGAATTCACGTCTGCCGAGCCTCCCGCGATGGCTCGGCCTCGGCACCAACTAAGCCTTGGCTTCCCACATAGTCAACACACAGTGACCAGCACGCCGACCACCATGCCCGCTTCTAGATAACACTGGAGCTCCCACGACGTATAGGACCGGATGTAACCGGCGCGTCGCCCCAGTACTTCAAGGATGAGACCACTCCGTCGCCCTCGCCGCCACAGTAATAGGCTACAGGGCTCGGACATGCCGCCTTCGTTCGCACGACGCCATGTAGCTAGCGTCTGTATCACCCTTGTCCCCCTTTAAACTATAAAAGGGAGGGACTAGGGCCGTTTCTAGAAAAAAAGGGGGACGAACGATTAGGCCTATGCCCACGCAACGAAGTCGCGCATGAACACACAGATGAACGCTCGAGCTTCCCCGCTGTCTGAGATCAACATCTCAAGCAATCCACGCCACTCCACGTAGAGACCTGGGACTAGCTCCCTCTCTCGCCCTGCTTGTAACCCCCTACTACGAGCACTTCGGTGCAAGGAATACAAGATCAATCTCTCAAACTGGACGTAGGGTGCTCATTACCCGAACCAGTATAAACCTTGTGTCTCTTTGTATCACCATCCGGGACTGGAAACACGCAGTACAAATTTACCAGTTGGTTGAGGGCCCGCTGGTCTGAAACACCGACAAGGTTCATCAGGTATTCCATGAAGTTTAACTGTTTTGCCATGATGGCTGAAACTTAACCATTTCTGCTTCCACTGGATTTGCATAGGACTGTAAGCTTCAAGCCATTCCATTCCCAGAATTTTATCATAACAAGTCAATGGCAGGACCTTGAAAGTAGTAGTGAACAACTGTCCATGTACTGACCAAGAGCAATTCACAGCCTCATGGGTGCAGAAAAGTTGAACTCCATCAGCTACCTTAACGGTCATTGGTTTAGTTAACCTTGTCAATGGTGAAAACTATGAAGCCAGAGACTCACTGATAAAATTGTGGGAACTTCCAGAGTCTACCAAAATAACAGAAGGTTGATGCTGAACAAAGGCAGCAAACTTTAAGGTGTGAGGAGCTGTAGTGCCATTAACAGCATGTTTAGACAGAGCCATTGATTCATCATCATCATCATCAGACTCTGATTGCACAAAAGGAATAGGAGAGTAATCTGCTAATAATTGCCATACCTCCTCAACCAATTGCAATGGAACATTAGTCTGACATTTGTGTTGAGGCCCCCACTTGGCACCACATTTGAAACAGAGACCTCTAGCCTTGCGATAAGACATAAGAGACGCCAACTTCTCATCCATTGGTGGTTTGGAACCAGCAGAATGAGTTGTAGGTACAGTAAAAGTAGACTGAGGAACTGACTTGACAGTAGAGCCAGTTGAAGAATAAGACTATCTACTAGAACTCTTGCTCTGCACACTGGGAGAATCAAGCTTCTTGTAAGGCAATGAAGAATTTCCCAGCAGCAATTCCTCCTGCAAAAAGGCGAGAGAACTAGTAGTGTCTAGATCTTTGGGCCTTATTTAATATCATCAGATAAGCCATTGATGAATTTGTTAGTAAGAAATGCATGATTGACAAGGGGATCATGAGCTAGCAACTGGTGCATCAGTTCATCAAACAAGGTAATATACTCAGGAACAGATGCAGTTTGTTTGACATGGAAAAACTTGCGAATGAAATGATTGAACTGATCTCTATCAAAACAGGCAACTACATGCTCACAGAGAGTTTCCCAAGGTAACTGTCTAAGGTTAATTTCAATGGTTTGCATCCAGAAAGTAGCAGTGCCAGTGAAATTGATTGTTGCTAGCTTCACCCAAATGTCAAGAGGAATATTATAGAGATCAAAATAGGAATCACAACGTTTAATCCATAACTTGGGGTTTGTTCCATCAAACTTTGGGGAATTCAGTTTGAGGCATAGCATGGGGAAAATTGAAATGAGCAGGACATGTATTGCAAGAGTGATGAATGCATCCAGTATGAGGGGTGGGAGATCCAGTTGGCTCACCTTTGACCGGAGGTGGTTCGAGGGTGCCATCGCCCCCCGAACCAGACCCCCGGTGACAGTTGTGTACGCCGTGGCCTAACAGCTGGTGCACCGCCTGCAAATAGGACGGAACTAGAGGAGTGGATCCCAACGACTTAATGGAGGTGGATCCTTCGCCAAGCGTGGGTTGCAGCTTCAGTGTAGCGGATTTGAGTGCGTCGACTTGAACATGAAGAGAATCTAAGCCCAAACTCAGATCCGCCACCTTGGAATCAACCTGAGGACAGCAACGCTCGAAATCATCCTTGGCAGCTCGAAAGTCATCGATGGAGACCTGGACGTCGTTGATGCGGCGATTGCTTTCATTGATGCCTTTAGTTTGCTCATCAAGCCTGCCGATGATGAGGGCGAGTTGATCTTCAACCTTTATGGTGACTTGGAGGCCGGTACGGTATTCGTGCGCTAGAACTTCAATTCAGCGTGTGACTGCCGACCCAATAGACCTCGGATCGGACCTATGAACTCGTGAAATCCACACCGAAGTGGATCTAGGAGTTCTGCCGACAGGGGTTATAGTTGTGATCAAGGCAACAACAGCGCCAAATCGAAGCACGGCGTGGATGGATCGAACGAGAAAACCGATTCCAATTCTAACAACACGGATTATGCTGCTATAGATAGTGTCCCGCGAAGTGTGTACCTGAATTGTACCAAAGATGATCTAAGGTGATCGTTGATCTGGTCTACCTAGGTTTGTGTTAGGAATAAATTACCAGCTGGTTGAAGTCTATTCGAATCGTTGTCTCTCTCGGACAGTGAAAAACTTGGCTAGCGCCAACATCGTAGTAACTGTATTATGGAATATAATGGTTTAGATGAACATAGAATTACTACACCGGCTATGGTTACTATTATATGCTACTAAATGATATATCACATGTTTGGCACAAGTTAGTTGCTAATCTAGAGATGAATAGCTATAATTAACTTAATGATCGAATTATAATTGTATAATGGAATTAGTTGCTTTTTACGCAAAATGTTGTCAAGCTACCTCTACTTATAAAGCCTTACATAATCCTTGGAGTCACCTTATTTTTGGTTTATGATGGGTAAGTCTAGCTGAGTACCTTCTCGTACTTAGGGTTTTATTCCCATTGTTGCAGATGGTATAGTTTATCATGGCTATTGGAAGAACTGCTTCTGTCCCACCATGGACGAGGAGTGAGCCCTAGGCAGGCATCGCTCATTAATCCTTCTTATATGCTTTTGTGCGAGTGTGATTATGAGTTGGCATTGTATTTGAACTATGATGGCAGATGGTAGTTCCAAACTTTAATTTGCTTTGCTACTATTTCACTTGAACTTGGTTTGTAATAACCTTAATTCGTACTCTGATGAATGAACTGTATTTGTGAACTTTATGTAACATGTGACATGTATGTTGAATCATGTATAATCTTGGTCGTATGTTGATGGTTAATTGAGACCCATCGTGGTACTCGACGGACTACCGGGTTTATATGGGCTCGAGTATGACAGTGCGACCATTTGCGGGCTGCCATCGTACTTGTGCTCTTATAAATTGGTCGGTTCTGCTATAGCTGGCATCAGAGTAAGGTTCAACATTAATTGCCACATGTATATTTAAAATAAAGGTTTTTGTTTTCCAAAATTAGTTTTAGCAACTTATAGCTGTATATATAGGTGTTTAAAAACCTAGAGTTTGAATCTAAAGTGTGCTAGTGATCACTTCCTTTATGCTCAATTAAGGACTTCAGGTGGCAAATTAAGTACTAACTTGACGTTTTCTAATTTCGTCATCCATACGACGTGCTATTGTATGGATGCTGTTCACTTGAGTGGTAATGTATGGATTAAATGCCTCTACGCCCAAGGTAAGATGCCAATCATCATCCTAGTGGCATGACCGCAAGTTATGAGCGTGTGATCTAATGGGGAGAGTTAGCTTTGATATTGAAGTGTATATGTGCCTCATATATATACGGAAGTATTTAATTGTGGGTTAGCTTTGATACGACTATATTTGCATATTTATATGTATATATAGGGCGTATTTGCTTTCGGGTAGCTTTGATACGGAAGTATATATATGTGGGTATATATATATGAAAGTATTTGGATTGCAACCTAAAGCCCAGATTTACATTCTGCATATATAATTATGGAGTTGGGCTGAAATGAAATTCTTATGTAAGTACACTAACAGCAAAACATATAGCCCGACTAGTTATATTATATATGAGAGAACGTATGTATGCAACCGTGTATGCCGCTAGAAGTTTTAATTTTCCTAAGTTTATGAGAATGTACGAAACATGCATGCATCATGATAAATCATCATTATTACATACTTACATTGTTCCTCCCCTTATAAGTCTTTTACTCAGTTATGTAACTCTTACCCATTATGACATTATCTCACGAGAGTTGCACCATATTGTTGGTACATATGGCAACACCGGCTGGAAGTGAGAATTTCCTATTGATGTTTGGTACTCCTGCCCTACTTTGGAGAGTCTTGCATTATGCAGGGTATTACAAACCGCCCCTCTATTACTGGAATGAAGTATACCTAGAGGGACAACCATGGTATGAAGTACAACTAACCATACTAGCTCATAACCAAGCACCTTTTGGTAGGAATGGAAGGCGAAATCCAAAGGAATAACTCCTTGGGAGGCTGCCCAAGTAGTGCCTTTTGAGGTATTGAGTCAGATTTGTCAGTAGCACGGGGATGAGCTTACCGGCAGTGCCGCTGGTACTATTGCTCGGGCGGATCCATCCACAATAGTTTGGGCACTGCACAACAACAATGCTTTGATCCGAGATCGGGATGAGCGGGCAGAAAGTTCTAGTCCCACTATGAGCGCAATGTTTGTAGTATTGAAGATGTTCTACACTTGTTAGGACACCAGGAACTTCTAGCAGGAATCCTATACCACCCGCATGGATAAGCTCATGAGAGCCGAAGCTGCATAACGTAAGCTAAAGAAGCGTGTGGGCAAGCATAAAAAGGCAGCAAGTGAGGCTCGATGGGAAACTAATCAAGCTTATGTAGCTTTGGGAAATCTCCATACCCAAATGGAGCAACTTGATCAGCAGAGAGCTGCCACCCAAGAGGCAAGAGCAGATGATCAAGCCATGCTAGCAGGACTACGGGAGCAGCTGGAGGCCGCCCGTGCCAAGGCATTCACAGCTACACGCTAGTGGATCCTAGCAAACAGCCGTATAGCTTTGACAGAAGCAGAATGAGATAGGACCCAAGCCTTAAATGTGCAGCAAGACCATGTCGAGAGGGACTTGCGCTAGCAGCTTGCACAGGCCCAAAACATGGTGGTCGATCTTCAGCATGAGGTGTATTTCCTGAACAACCAACTGCACCCGATCCTTAATGAGGAAGAAGAAGATCCAGAGATGTTGGTCGAGGATGACGGTTGGGAGGAAGAAGAAGTGGAGCTAGAGGATGAGGACGATCCTATCTCCAACCTCGATAGTGAGCACATGGAAGATTAGAGTCGCCTAGTGATTAGTTAAAGTGCTAGATGTATCTCTGTTATTTATGTAATGGACTTGTAGCTTGAGGTTTAGTATTCGTGATTTGACTTCCATGTAATATTGGCACTCTACATGTTGTTTCTCTATAGGTTGAACTTTAATGAAATTCTAGTTTTGTTTTACTGGTGGACTGTGACATGCATGTAAACACGTTGCGGGCCTGGTAAGTGGTCAAATTGGTGATATCATGTTGCGAGAATGAATTATCATGCCTCTGTTTTATTGTATGAATTTAAGATTCTCTCTAGTAATTTCAGTTTGGCATTATTATACAATTCATCTGCAATCTCTAGACACCATCCAATAATCACTTATTGTTACAACTTTGTAGATGACTTACACTCGCGCTGGAGCCAGCAACGGCCAAGGTGGCAACGACGGTGACTTACCACCACCACTACCACCATCTGCGAATGAATTCTTCGCACAGTTCTTGGGTAGTTAGAGAACAATGGAGGAAACACTACGTCTCATTGTGCAAAACACTGCTCACACCCATTAGCAACAATAGGGGCCTAAACCGAATCAATATAGTTCTTTCAAGAATTTCCTGGACACCAAGCCTCCTATCTTTAAGGAGACTGAAGAATCAATTCAGGCGGATGAATGGCTAAACACAATCGAGCAAAAGTTTCATTTATTGAGGGTTACGGAACATCAAAAGGTAGAATATGCATCCCATCAGCTACGAGGATCGGCTAGAATATGGTGGATCCATTTCCTGTCATCTCTACCTGCCAATTCTCAGGTCACATGGGAGCAATTTAAGTTAGCCTTTCGGGGACATCACATTCCCCTAGGGCTAATGCACATGAAAGTAGCCGAGTTCATGCGACTCACACAGGGGACCAAGACCCTTATGGAGTACATGCATGCTTTCAACAATTTGTCTCATTATGCCCCAGGGTTCATTGATACAGAGGAAAAGAAGATTGAAAGCTTCAAGAGAGGCCTTAGCACTAAGCTGATGAAAACTATGGCCAACTCGAGGTGCACCACATACAATGAGTTCATCAGTGATGCCTTGACTTAGGAGAACCAGAATAATCTGCACACCATGGTATAGGGCCACAAGAGAGCAGCTGAGGCAGGTGCCTCAGGATCTTCCTAGCCAGAGCTCCGGTGGTGGCTAGGCCATAGTTTCATCCACCCGTGCCCAAGTTTAGGCCTCCTACGCCAAAGGCCAAGGCCAACCAACCTCAGAAGGTGTTTCATAAGGCGTTCACCATTGCCTTACCCAAGGGAAACAAAGGGCAAGAAAGCTCAGCACGACCCAGGAGCAATCAACCATGCTTCAAATGTAATCAGTTGGGCCATTGGTCCAAGGAGTGCTCCCATCCTAAGAAGAACATCAATCAAAACCAGGGCAATCAGACATAGGTGAATTCTAAAGCACATCCTAGATACGTTCATTACACCATTGTTGAAGAGGTTCCTACAGGAGAGGTTGTCACAGCCAATATGTTTCTTGTTAACAAAGATCCCACCATTATTTTATTTGATTCTAGAACTTCTCATTCATTTATGAGCCAAGCATTTGCATCTAAGTATGATTAGAAAATAATTGAAGTAAACAAGGGTGGTTATAGTATAAGTTTGGCTGGGGCTACTATCTCTACAAATCAGATAGTCAGAGATGTGTTCATCTCTATATAAGAGAGGGAGTACACGATGGATTTAATAGTATTGCCTAGATTAGCCATAGATGTGATCTTAGGCTTGAGTTGGATTAGTGACCATGGTGTTCTTATTAACACATCCACTCGAACAATTATGTTGAGAGAACCAAAGAGAGGTAATGCTTTTCTAGTACCGCTTCCCTGAAGTTTTGATCTCCAAAACTTGTCTTGTGCTATCCAAGCCACTACCCTTTGTTATATTCCAGTGGTTTGTGAGTTTCCTAATGTATTTCTAGATGAGTTGCCAGGTTTACTGCCTGATAGGGATGTGGAATTTAAGATTAAGTTAGTGCTAGGTATAGCACCTATCTTAAGAAGACCCTATAGGATGCCACCAAATGAGTTAGCTGAACTTAAAATTTAGTTACAAGAACTATTGGACAAAGGTCTCATTCAACCTAGTTCATCTCTATGGGGATGTCCAGCTTTATTTGTGAAGAAGAAGGACAAATCCTTAAGAATGTGTGTGGATTATAGGCTGCTTAATGTTGTGACCATTAAGAACAAGTATTCTTTGCCTCGTATCGATATCTTATTCGATCAGTTCACAAAAGCAAAGGTATTCTCCAAGATTGACTTGAGGTCAGGCTATCATCAGATTAAGATCAGGCCAGAGGATGTACCTAAAATAGCTTTCTCCACTAGGTATGGTTTGTATGAGTATTTGGTCATGTCTTTTGGACTGACAAATGCTCATGCCTACTTCATATACTTGATGAATTCGGTATTCATGCCCGAGCTCAACAAGTTTGTTGTTGTGTTTATCGATGATATCTTGATTTATTCGGAGAATGAGGCAGACCATGCAGAGCATCTGATAATTGTTTTGTCTAGATTGAGGGAACATAAGTTATATGCCAAATTCAGTAAGTGTGAATTCTAGTTGAGCAAAGTACCTTTCTTGGGTCACATCTTATCAAAAGATGGAATTTCTATAGACCCATATAAAGTACAGGAGGTCATGGATTGGAAGGCCCCAACTTTAGTTCATAAAGTTCGAAGTTTTCTAGGACTGGCAGGATACTATCATCGTTTCATTCCTAATTTCTCCAAGATAGCTAAGCCCATGACGAGACTACTTTAGAAAGATGAAAAGTTTAGTTGGATGCCAGAGTGTGAAACTGCTTTTCGCACCCTAAGGACCTTGTTAACTACAGCTCCTATTCTAGCATAACCCAACATTGAAAAGCCTTTCAATGTGTTCTGTGATGCATCGAGTATAGGTTTGGGGTGTGTGCTCATGCAAAAAGGTTGAGTTATTGCCTATGCTTCTCGGCAGTTGAGAAAGCATGAAGTCAATTATCCTATGCATGATTTTGAGATTGCAGCAGTTGTTCATACATTGAAGATATGGAGACATTACTTGTTGGGAAACGTATGTCACATATATACTGACCACAAAAGCCTCAAATATATCTTCACTCAACCTAAGCTGAGCATGAGACAACGAAGATGGTTAGAGCTGATCAAGGACTATAATTTGGAAGTGCACTACCGTCCAGGGAAAGATAATGTTATAGCAGATGCACTTAGTCAGAAATCTCATTGTAACACTTTAGAAGCCTTGTTGGAAGATGGATTTAATTTGTTACATCCTATTGTGCTGCACAATATCACTGTCAGTTGCTCACTTGAGAGCAAAATCTTAGAACTATAGAAGACAGATGTAAGTGTATTTCACATCAAGAGAAAGATGAAAGAACAAGGAACCAAGCATTTTAGGTTGAATGAAAGAGGTGTACTATGGTTTGAGAACTGACTTGTGGTACCAAAAGACCATGAGCTTAGAAATCAAATTTTAGATGAAGCTCATTCAGCCAAGTTGTCTATCCATCCGGATAGTAGCAAAATGTATCAAGATTTGAAAACCCATTTTTGGTGGACCAAGATGAAGAAAGAGATCGCCGCCTATGTCGCTAGGTGTGATAATTGCAGTAGAGTCAAGGTCATTCATTTAAAATCTGCTGGATTACTTTAGCCTTTGTCTATTCCAGGCTAAAATGGGAGGAAATAAGTATGGACTTTATTATCGGCCTTCCGATGACACAACAAGGTCATGATTCCATATGGGTCATTATAGATCGCCTCATCAAGTCAGCACATTTTATACCAATTAACACAGCATATCATGCAGGGAAATACGCTGAGATGTATGTTTCCCAAATTGTGAGGCTACATGGAGTACTAAGGACCATAATCTTAGATCGAGGACCATAGTTTATAGCTCATTTTTGGGAGCACTTACACCAGGCTTTGGGAACTAAACTAATTAGAAGTTTAGCATACCATCCACAAACTTTGGGACAAACTAAGTGAGTGAACTAGATCTTAGAAGATATATTAAGAGTCTATGTTATATCTTCCAAGGGTTCATGGGAGAAATGGCTACCTTTAGCCGAGTTCTCCTACAACAATAGTTATCAAGCGAGCATTGAGATGTCTCCTTTTGAAGCCTTGTATGGTCAGAAATGTAGAACTCCTTTGAATTAGATTGAGCCCGACGAAAGAAGATACTTTGGTATTGACTTTGTCACTGAAGCTGAAGAGCAGGTACGCATTATCCAACATCATATGAAAGTAGCTCAATCAAGACAAAAGAGTTATGCTGATAAAAGAAGAAGACCACTAACTTTTGAAGTGGGAGACTATGTATACTTAAAAGTGTCACCTATAAAAGGAGTGTAGAGATTTGGAGTAAAAAGAAAGCTTGCGCCTAGATATGTAGGGCCATACAAGATTATTGTACGAAAAGAAAATGTCGTATAGAAGTTACAACTTCCTCTAGAAATGAGTGTGATATTCGATGTCTTCCATGTTTCTCAGTTGAAAAGATGTCTTCGCATACCTGAGGAAGCCATTACACCCACCAACATTAAGCTCCAATCGGATTTGACCTATGAGGAGAAACCAATCCGAGTGTTAGAAGAGATGGAAAGAGTAACATGGAGCAAGGTCATTAAGTTCTACAAGGTGGTGTGGAATAACCACAGTGAACAAGATGCCACATGGGAACGGGAGGATTACTTACATGAGGTTTATCTCGCCTTTTACAAAGAATGGTAGGTCTTGCAAATCTCGGAATGAGATTTCTATAAGGGGGAGGGGCTATAACACCCATGTATTAAGCTTTGCATTTGGCATTTGCATTTTATGAGCAGAAGCATCATGCAAGCATTTATGAACATGAGCACATGAAATTTTATCTCATTCTTATACATTATCACATGAAATGTTTATTATATATATGATCATGCTTGCAATCATGTATGACCAATGTATGAGAAGGTTGTGAGGTCATGAAAATACCTTAGACATGTCTAGCATAGTAAATGGAATAATGCTTGTATTCATGACCTAGGCCAATTTTGCTTCTAAGTGTTGGTTTCATTTGAAATGCCATTTTCATGATGCTAGTTTGACTAAAGTTGAACAATAGCTTAGATTGTTTGCATGGTGGTGTGACCTAAATGAAAGTTGTAGTACTTGACTAGGGTAACAACTTTTATTTTTGGTAAAGGTCTAATTTAGTGCATAGAACACTCAAAAATAGTTCACAAGTATCAACAAAATGTTGTTTTGTGAGTTAGGAAATTTTCTGTGTGGAAACGATTTTTAGTTTCAAAGTACCTCACTTTGGAGCAGTGTAGTTTGTTAACCATTGAGAATTAGATGATGGTTCTTAAAGCAAAGTAGGAGATGTCATATAGCTCTATGACTTTCATTAAGGAAGTTTTTGCTAATTCGCAATAGATTAGGAGTAATTGAATCGCTAAGTCATGCTGTCAGACGGATTCGGTGGCACCTGAATCGGCGCCCGTGTGCACGGCATTGGTCGACTAGCCACTGCATGGTAGCAGCACACCGGCGTTGGCTTGGTCGGTCAGGCCCGAGCGCGCACTTAAGCACCACGCACCCACCACTCTGTCCACTCGCCCGCTCTCACTCTCTCCTACTCGCTCTGCCTCTTCAAGCACAGCGCCGAGCTCGCCGCAGCGCCGAGCTCGCCGTAGCACCACTACAGCTCTGCCATAGCCGCTCACCACCGACATAGCTCCACCATCCGATTTGTCTTGGCCAGAGCTGCTACGCCATCACCTCCACCTCCTTGAGCCATCAGCACCACCTATCGACCATAGATAGAGCGGCATTTTGCCTCACCACAGCCATCGTCATCACTGGAGCACCGCCACGCTCGTGGCTCACCATGGCCCCACCATTCCACTGCACTACATGCCTTCATTCTCTTTGGTCCAACACCACACTAGAGTCTAGATACTTAGGCTAGATCTAGGGATAACGACACCACTTGACGGTGCCGGAATGAGTCGTCGCTCCGCCCGCATCCGCCATGGACGCCGTGGCACTCGAGCTTGTCACCACTGAGTTAGTTCACCGTCTCCCTCTTTTCTCACGTGCCTTATGTCGAGTAACCCTATACCTTGCTAGTGGCATGATAGAGACCCACCTTTTGCCACCGTTTAGCTGGAACAATGTGAGCACTGCCGTGCTTCGTGCGCTACCGCACGGCCATGCACGCAGCCAAACTCACCGACGCCACCTCAAACCTTCACCTACACCATGTAGCTTCGCTAGGTCACTAGGATGGAGCACCCATCCTTGCCTAGGTGTACCATAGCCAAAAATGGCCACAGTACTGCCACCAACCTCCGCCGTCTGCCATGGCCGCTGTCGAGCTTGCTCCAGCAAGCCATCGAGCCAACTAATCCTACTAGTCGATGCGCGAGGATGAGTTGAGTGCATTGGTGATGACGCTACCGTCGGTGAGTTCTCACCGATCGGCGATGTCCCCTGTTTTTGTCTCGATGATGAGTGGGGCCCCGTAGACTGTGGGCCCTGGCTGTCAGTCCGTATGATGTTTGATTTTCTAATTTATTTCACAGATTTGAATGCTTGTTTCAAAAATTCATATCTAGAGCTAGGAGTGTCGAATTTTGATGAACCAAATTTTATTGGATTTCTCATAAAGTGTAGTATTTGATAAAAATATAAGATCCACTGTTTCTAGTATTTTTCTAGGAGAATAAAATATAGCTAGATAAATGCTTTTTAAATGGTTTCTATCTTGTAAAATGCATAACTTGAGCTAGAAAGGTGATACAATTGTGATTCTAATTTTGCTAGCCTTGTATGGACATGCTCTAGCTAGGAAAAATAATAAACTTGCAGTGGTCATACCTTGAATATGGTTTTCCTATTTAATCCTAATTAATTGCTAGTTTCTAGTAGAATTAATTATGGTAAAAATGTAAAACATATGATCATACAAATTTTTACACAGTATTTTTATGCTTGGAGGAATGTAAGAAAAATATTAAATCTATTGCTTGACATTTTTCACTGTGCTAAACTATTTTTGCTAAAATAAGCCTATGCACCTTGTCATTTTAGTAGAGATAATTATACTAATCACAATGGCATGGAATTTGTATAGTAGACTATTAGGATCATTTATAGGCTAATATATATTCGTTAAATTACCTTATTATCTAAGGAAAGTAATAAATGGATATAAATAAATTAGGTATGTTTAACCATGATGTTTTCTATGGTTCTTGTGATGCATATGATCTGTTGATATTATTAGTTAGGCTTAAAAGCAATTGGTCGTATGCAACTGGTAAATTATTGTTTTATAATTTAACTAGATGGCTGCATGTATAGTTTTGGTTGTGATGACAATTTCATGATGATAATAGCCTTTTCTGTAAAACTTGTAAATAACAAAGTGTAGATCACTTACTTATCTACCTTGTGTTAAAATTTCAAAGTCATAGGCATTATGGTTTAGGAATTATGGCTATTAGAAGTCTGCTATCAGAAATGCTTGTTCTCTAGACAGATTCAAATGATTGAATTATTTGACTTAGATAACAGTTGAATCACATTAAGATGATTAAAAGAAAGTTGTAGGCAATTTCATAAGTTTTCCATAATGTCCACAACGACATTATTTTGATAGTATAAATCTAGGTATGGTCAAAACAAGTGACTATTGTCTTGTAGTCCAGAAAATGATTAATATAAGTGTTTACTTAAGTACTAGGGAAGAAATATGCACCTACTCAGTAAAATAAGATGTAACTAGTTACTACTTTAATAGAAAGCTGTTGAAAACACTTGGGAGGATGCATTCATCACATCATATCATAATATACATGTCATCATATATGCACTTGTGAAATCTTATTTCATGCTCATACATATAGGATCATCCGAAGGAATAACTTTGTTAGAGTTCAACAAAGAAGAGGAGGAGGATCAGCAGGAGACGCCTCAGGCCATAGCTCTAGGAGAAAAGGAGTAGACTCTCGAAGACCTCCCTGAGTGCTTGGATTACCGACCAACCTCTTTCCTCAAAGGCAAGCCCTAGAGCATTCTAAGTCTCCCATATATTACAAAATATTACTTGAGTCCTTTATGTTTGATGCATTAGGTTATAAGAGTTCATTGGAAACACTTGATGCATAAAACTACCTTGTCCAGTTACATATACCTTTGACCCTATGTAGGTCTAGGATCGAACATATGCTTAGTCATGCTTAGACCAGTAGAAGTCAGGTGATTTCCTATCACCTGCGAGATATAGGTGGATACCGAAGCACGGTTGGCTATATTTGCTATCATGGAAAAGAATCATGGGGTAATGTAAATGGAGGCCAGGTGGAGTCTATGTGTAGGTTGACTCATGTGATTCCATATGTGCTGATTAAGGAACATACCATTGTTGGCACTTCTAACAAGATTGAACGCATGCCTCTCACTTAGCTAGCTAGATAACTCGTTCCGATCATGAAGCCAAGTAGCTCAACTCAGGCCGGGCCCCGTTCTGTTGGAGTGTGCACTTTGGATGGTAGTAAGGATGTGCGGAGAGCCAGGCATGAGCCTAAGGGTAGGGTAGTCCTAATCGTCCTAACAGCTGGTTGTCCTTAATTGTGCGGCGCTGGTCGGATCCATGAAATGTGTACCTAAGTTGTACCAAAGGTGACCTAAGGTGACCGTTGATCTGGTTTGCCTAGGTTTATGTTAGGAATAAATTCTTAGTTGGTTGAAATCGATTCGAATTGCTGTCTCTCCCGTATAGTGAGACACTTGGCTAGCTCCAACATCGTAGTAACTGTGTTATGGAATATAATGGTTTACATGAACATGGAATTACTACACCGACTATAGTTACTATTATATGCTACTAAATGATATAAGTTTGGCGCATGTCAGTTGCTAATCTAGAGATGAATAGCTATAATTAACTTAATGACCGAATTAATTGTATAATGGAATTAGTTGCTTTTTATGTAAAATGTTGTCAAGCTACCTCCACTTATAAAGCCTTGCATAATCCTTGAAGTCACCTTATTTTTGGTTTATGATGGGTAAGTCTAGTTGAGTACCTTCTCGTACTTAGAGTTTTATTCCCATTGTTGTAGATGATACAGTTTATCACGGCTATTGCAAGAATTGCTTCTGTCCCACCGTGGATGAGGAGTGAGCCCTGGACAGGCATCTCTCATTAATCCTTCTTATATGCTTTTGTGGGAGTGTGATCACGAGTTGGCACTGTATTTGAACTATGATGGCAGATGTTAGTTCCAAACTTTAATTTGCTTCTGCTACTATTTCACTTGAACTTGGTTTGTAATAACCTTAATTCGTACTCTGATGAATGAACTATATTTGTGAACTTTATGTAACATATGACATGTATGTTGAATCATGTATGATCTTGGTTGTATGTTGATGGTTAATCGAGACCTGTCGTGGTACTCGATGGATTACCGGGTTTATATGGGCTCAAGTATGACAGTGCAACCGCTTGTGGGCTGCCATCGTATTTGAGCTCTTATAAATTGGTCAGCTCTGCTACAACCGCTGCTAGCACCAGTTTTACTCCACCGTCTCCTTCTAGTAGGGATGCAAATAATGGACAAATAGCACTCATTATATTTGTTTTCATATTCCTATCTGGATTCAGATTTGAATATGGTTAGTTTCTGCTACGTCGAATGGTATATCGATATCATAAATATGTGATTTAAGTATTTAGATACAGATATGGTATCAAATGTTGAATGTCCGGACTCTAATACAGTCAGAAAATATCTATACCATTTGCACCCCTACCTTCTAGCACTAGTGGTTCTTCTGCCCCCCACAGTACTAGCAGTAGCAGGCCCCTCGCAACTCCGGGGGCGCCAATGGCCAAGGTTCTGGCCGACGCCCATGCAATGGTGGTAGGCGTGGCAAGCATAGCAATGGCCAGCACAAGGCAACCGGTCAAGCTAAACAGTAGTCTCAGGGTGGTGGCTCGAACTCCACCATCCACTATGTAGTTCCTCCTTGTACGGAGTGGCCAAATTTACATCACCCCTAGGCAGACGCCGCCCAGATATGACCTGGCAACAGGCCAGCACCCACACCCCTGATAGCCCCACGTCCCTAGGCATAGGCAGTCAGGGCCAATGGACCCCACCGCTGTCCGAATTCTCCACCCTCGACACCTACAGCAACATGCTGGGATGGTTCAGGCGCCACCTCTCACATGACCGCTGATCCTGGTACTCTCTCTCGCAGCACCCATTCTTGTTCTCTGATTCCATCATCAATCATTGTCGGTAATGGTTCTTTAATTCCTGTTACTTCCACTAGAACATCTTCCTAGGTCTTTACATCTTAAAAATGTCCTTGTTTCCCCTCTCTTGTTAAGAAACTTACTGTGCACAAGTTTACTTCCGACAATAATTGCTTTGTTGAATTTGACCCTTTTGGTTGTTCTATGAAGGATCTTCGATCTTGGAACATGATCATTTGGTGCAATAGCTCTAGACCGCTCAACCCCTTCTCCATGCCAAAAGCTACTACTTCCCTCCTTGCCGCCCCATCCATGACGCTTTGGCATTGCCGACTTGGACATCTCATGAGGCTTTGGGTAAGCTTTTGCTCCTTTTCAGTCCCAAGGAAGAGGACTCTTTAGTGTGTCATGCTTGTCAACTCGGTCGTCATGTTCATTTACCTTTTCTTGTATCCATTTCGTGTGCATCAATGCCTTTGACCTCATACATTGTGATCTTTGGACACCTCTTGTCCCTAGTGTTTCAGGATATAAATTTACTTGGTGGAACACCACTATGGAAGAACACGCAATCACTGCCGAAGCATCACTATCGATTCGACTGGAGCGGGCAGTGACTATTTATCAATGCCAGGTGGTAAGCCTATGATCCAAAAAATTGGAGGGAAGCTAATCACCCAGCAATGATGACACCTATCACTGCCGGCTAAAACCACCACTTGGTAGTGATATATCAGTGTTGGTTCAAGGTACAAACCGGCAGTGATAGCTAAGATATCACTGCTGGCTCATGCTAGGTCAAGCCACTACCTGGTAGTGACATTTTTGCATATCACTACCTGTTTTTGTTTTGGCCTATGAATATTCTTTCCCGTTGCTTGATCCACCTAACTGTCACAACATTGATTCTCCCTAGTTGATCCCACCTACCATGATTCCTGACGTCTATTGGTGGCTCCGACCAGGACTATAGGTAACTCTTTAATCCTAGTTGGAGCCACCAACCGGGGCTAAAGGTCCCTAAAGTCCTGCAAAAACTTGCTGTGCTAGCCATTGGGCCAGTGATTTTAGTCCCGATTGGTGGCTCCCATTAGTCCTAGGCCCAACTATTACCGGGACTAAAGGTAAAAACCAAAGGTCTGTACTATACTAGTGTACTATTCTATAGCTCTTTTGTTTCTTAATAATTAATTGATAGTTAATAATGTTGAGTAGGGGCAGGGCCCCCAGTGCTTAAAAAGGAAAAAAAAAAGCAAAAATATAGAACGAAGCTATGGGAAGAAAGCATATATATATATAGGTCCTGGACCGCGGCAGGGTGGGGCATGTGAAGGAAAGCAGGTAAACTTTACATGGTATTGATCGGGTCGAGACGTCGAGTCGAGGCATATATTGTATATAATAAAAGACGAGCGAGAGAGGCACACATTAAAACAAAAATGTCCACTAAATAACTAAGAGAACTGCTGCGAGGTCGCGAACGTTTGGCCGAACCCCCAGCCGGCTGGCGCGACGTTGAGGAAGATCTTGGTCTGGCCGTCGCTGCTGGTGACCTGGAACGACAGGCTCTGCCCGTTGAGGTAGGCGTTGGACTGCCAGTTGACGCCCCAGTTCCTGGACATGGCCATCCACCCGGTCCGCGATCCCTTGATCGACGCCGACTGCATGGAGCCGCAGCCGCCGACGTTGGAGATGAGCACCAGCTCGAAGTAGTCGCGCCCGTTGATGGTGAACCTCACCCCGCCTTGCTTCACACACGGCACCCTACACAATGTCGTCGGAGTCCCTTCAGATCATGCGAAGGACTTGTACGGGAAATATATAAAGCGGCCTGTGGATTGATCGGCAGGAGCGAGCAACCTTTGGTAGTTGACAGGCACGATGCCGCCGCGGTAGATGCCGATCTTGAGCCATGCGGGCTCGGCCATGTCGAAGTGCTGCCGTGGCGGGTTGCACCAGCCGCCGTCGTCGTTGGGCAGCGCGTAGTTGGGAGGGCACAGGTTGGTGGCCGTGATGGTCACGGACGTGCCGCGGATGCAGAACCGCGGGTCCGCCTGGTAGTCGCACCAGATCCGGTAGCACTGCCCGCACGAGGCGCCGTCGTTGAACAGCGCCGTGCTCAGCGCCGCCGTGTTCGTGCCGTACCCCGTCGAGTACAGGTTCCCGTACCCACAAGCCCCACCTGCAGGATGTATGTGCATCAGCTATAGCTAGTTTTGGACTGTTGTTATCGGCGTCACGATCGATCTTCTTACCCATCGTTCCTGAAGCGTCGCTACCGCCATAGAAAGTGGCGAACGCCTTGTTCATGCCGGACGCCGAGAAGCACGCGGCTTCTTTCCAGAGGAGGCATGCCGTCGCGAGCAACACGAGAACGCGAGCGACTGGTGAGCCAGTTGCCTTCATTGTTGTTATTGTCAGCGAGCTAGCGAGTTAGGAGACGAACCACCAGCACTAATGGCCAAACGTCTGAGCGGGCTGCGTCGTTTAAATAGGAACCGGAGTTGATGAGAGGACGCTGCCAATCGTCCTTTCTGGACTGGATCAGATCAGGCCATGTACGCATGCATGCACGCGGTGATCGTCACCCAGTGGCCGGCAGAGGCCGTGCGTGCATGTGGGCGCGCATGCTGCTATTCGGGAGCTGACGCTGACACGAGCTGCATGCATTATTGGCCTGATGGATCCATGCATCGGCCGCATGGGAGCGAGGATTCGGCCGGGCAAGGCCTCGAGACCCCATGTTCGCGATCAATAAACTGTTATGTTGGCGGTGTCTCTGACGTCTGTCGTCGGGTCCCGACGCCAGATGTTGCAACACCCATGTGTCGGCGCGCCGCTAGTACAGTGTAGATCTGGGCCTCCTGCGTTTCCCTCCCTGTGCACAGTGAACCTGGGTATTGGTTTTGTCGGTGCTCACGCTAAAAGCACTTTTTTGGAATGTAACAGCGTGTCGAGGCCGATAATTGGCCGGTCGGTGTGCACTGTGAAACCTGTTCTGGAACAGCAGCCTTGCTTCGCGGACGACCTGTGCAGGTCGTCGGTGCCATTCACTACTGGTACTCCAAATCTCCAATCCAGGGAATCGCGCGTAGGTCACAATGCTTTTTTTTCTATGCTACTCCAATCACAGATATTTCACAGATATAATAATGTCATCTAAGTTCTTCTAAGTTAAATCTTTTTAACTTTGGATTAGCAATACATCTATTAAATGGTGGTGTCTTCAATGAAAAACATTTATATATTATGAAAATATTTTTCGTAATAATGAATCTTATACTGGAAAATATTATTGTGTTATCAATGCAATTTATATAGAAGTAGTTTTTTTTTGTCTATTATCATATTATTAGGAGTCATCCACCACGGCCGCTCCTCTGTTCTTCGCTACCACCTTCGCTGCCATCTAGGCCCCTATCTTTCTTCTCCTTCTCCAAAAGGTCTATCCCATTGTCAGTGCTGAGAAGGAGAGAAGACTCATCTCTCTTTCAAAACAAATTTTAAATCAAGTTTAGTTATGGTTTAGCCTAAATATAAATAAATCTATCGACGAAATCAGATGATTTTCGGTTGATGTTGTACCTGCGATAACTTTGGTGATTATCATGACGAGGTGGACGTTGCGGTCGTTGACTTCATCGGTAGAAGGACAATTTGTGGCCATTATCTGTGAGGGGAGAGATTCTTCTTGGCACTACCCACAAGGAAAGTAATAACTTCGCGTCATCGATCTCATCGGAGATGGTCGCGGAGAGGATATCAAGCATACATAATGAATCAAGAGTGGGATGGGATAGATATATATGCATCCTATGCTATACTGTTGATGCAACTATCAATGTTCTTTCATCATTTCAAATGTATTTTGGACTGGTTGCAGAATATCCAATGTTTTGGGGTTGATCTAGTATGGTCATGAAAAAGGTAGCATCTGCCCCGCCCATATTTTGTAAAGGCGTTTCTATAGATTCCCTCTATAGTAAAATGAACAAAGAATATCTCAAGAAAAAATCATTTTTTAGTTGTGAAATAAACATTGTGCCAGCCTTTAGCCCAGATTGGCATACCTAATCTTCCGTGGTGTGGGGCTCAGACGACAAGGCGAGCATGGATAATCTTTATTTTTATAAGTGACGGGGCTTAGAGAGCAACTCCAGCGTAGTTCTAAAGTCAGGGTTCCAAATTTTCATCATTAGACCCTTGTTTCGATGCAGTTGGATTCGTATTAATTCACATGCGTCGGGGTACATTGGAGTGAAACTTGAACTAAATTCCACCCCAACCCACCCTAACACATGTGGATTGAGGTGAATCCGACAAACTCCAAACAAGGCCTTAAGGGTTCCACTATCTTTAGGGGTTTGGTTTATTCTTTCATCTACTCTAGCGGAGCTCTTAAATCAGGACTCTCAAATTCATCCTAACAAATAATGATACACGAGACTCACTCACCATTCCCTCTTCTTCCTTATTTCCAGAGTGGATTTTTTTTTAATTTTCAGATGCAGGCAATAAGCCAACCGCATCTAATACAATCGTCTCGGTAAATCGATTAACAAAGACGAGCAACTTAAGATGCCTGTCTACTCACATAACACCTTCACACCACTGCAATACACATTTATTTGTGAGTATATATAGTACATTGCCTTTATCACTACCACATAAAACATTTACAAAAGACGGTTGAAATGGTTTTGCAAAGGCGGGCCGGACAGCCATCTCCATCACAAGGTCACTGTATCACTTAGATGTATAGATTGACAAACTTTGTTTATCAATTATAATTGATGGTTCCGGGGAGAGGAGTATGATTAGTTAGAAGCCTTATTAGTCTCCAATTTGAGCATCTCATAGCCACACTTCAGGAGGAAACTGTATGCGCATGCCTAGTCGAATGCTTAGCCCATGCCCATCACAATATACATTTAGTCTGTTTGAAATTTTGTCCAGTTCAGTAGTTCAAATGTTAGACAGCACAAAGAATTTTGTTATTGTATCATGTTTTTTGGGTTAAACTTAATTACTACATTGCATTGTTCTTTGTTTCTTAGGTTTTATGCATTTATTGAGTTTCTAAGGCACATTCTATTTTTTAAAGAAAATAGTCAGCCCAACACATTGAAAGTCTAATCTTGGTGAAACTCTTGTTTGTCAATGTTTGTCCAAAGAGTTCTCAAGATTTTTTGTTGTTTGAATTTTGCTGGAGGATTGCAGGTTTGCATAATCTTCCCTTGTAAAAACTCATTTAGTATTTTGTTGTTGATTTTTTGTTGTTAATATAATTTGCACCTGTCAAAGGATTTTTAGGAATCAAGTATGCAGGAATTCATCAATTTTTTATTGTAAATGTTCTGTATGTTTGTTGACATGTAGAATCTAATTTCCATGTCTTGCTATTTTCCATGCAGAAGAGCGACCTGTAGATTCTATATATGTAGGGGGAGAGATCATTGCTTCTGTTGCAGATCAAAGGGCTCACCTTATCAGTGATCTGGTTGTCACTTACGTCTACATCCTTGCTTCTAAATTTTGAATCTCCAATGTCCTCTAGTTGTTGTACATCTTCCATGTTGTTTATTTCGTTTAGGGTTTGGATTGGTTGCTTGCCTCAGAGGTTGTCTTCTGATTTTTATGACGTGCAGCCATCCTATCGGAGCTGCTGATGTTTTTCTTTCAGGGGCCTTTTCTACCCTTCTTATGTGGGCTTTATTTTTGGTTGGGCCTTTTTTATGTTTGTGCTATTTTTAATTGGTCTATGTTTTATAGGCCTTGGCTCTTTTTACTTTTTTTTTCTCTTTTTACAACCGTTGCCAGCTCCTCTATTTGGGATGGGGGTGGTTCTCTCTCTCGGTGGCGGAGCTAGGCATACCCTGCAATTCCAGTGTGTGAGCATGTATACATACATATTTCTGATTAAAAAAAAGGAAAAACAACACTTACCTAACTAAGCGAACGTGGAGAGGCAGCCCGTGAACCAGCGTCAGAGCAACTAAGGCACATTCTATTTTTTAAAGAAAATAGTCAGCCCAACACATTGAAAGTCTAATCTTGGTGAAACTCTTGTTTGTCAATGTTTGTCCAAAGAGTTCTCAAGATTTTTTGTTGTTTGAATTTTGCTGGAGGATTGCAGGTTTGCATAATCTTCCCTTGTAAAAACTCATTTAGTATTTTGTTGTTGATTTTTTGTTGTTAATATAATTTGCACCTGTCAAAGGATTTTTAGGAATCAAGTATGCAGGAATTCATCAATTTTTTATTGTAAATGTTCTGTATGTTTGTTGACATGTAGAATCTAATTTCCATGTCTTGCTATTTTCCATGCAGAAGAGCGACCTGTAGATTCTATATATGTAGGGGGAGAGATCATTGCTTCTGTTGCAGATCAAAGGGCTCACCTTATCAGTGATCTGGTTGTCACTTACGTCTACATCCTTGCTTCTAAATTTTGAATCTCCAATGTCCTCTAGTTGTTGTACATCTTCCATGTTGTTTATTTCGTTTAGGGTTTGGATTGGTTGCTTGCCTCAGAGGTTGTCTTCTGATTTTTATGACGTGCAGCCATCCTATCGGAGCTGCTGATGTTTTTCTTTCAGGGGCCTTTTCTACCCTTCTTATGTGGGCTTTATTTTTGGTTGGGCCTTTTTTATGTTTGTGCTATTTTTAATTGGTCTATGTTTTATAGGCCTTGGCTCTTTTTACTTTTTTTTTCTCTTTTTACAACCGTTGCCAGCTCCTCTATTTGGGATGGGGGTGGTTCTCTCTCTCGGTGGCGGAGCTAGGCATACCCTGCAATTCCAGTGTGTGAGCATGTATACATACATATTTCTGATTAAAAAAAAGGAAAAACAACACTTACCTAACTAAGCGAACGTGGAGAGGCAGCCCGTGAACCAGCGTCAGAGCAAGGCCCACGCGGCCCATGGGGCCAGCGACAGGAGATGGGATGGCCGCACAGCATGGTCTGCTCCTATTTGGCCCATCTTCGTCGGGCTGCCTCATGTGATCTCCTGGACTTGGCCCATGGTGGTGTTCTGTGAAGATGACATGATTTGATGTGGGTTTATCCTTGTTCTCCTCTCTTTTGGGCCCTATTTTCCATGGTTGTGGGCCTTGTCTCCCTTGGGCTCATGTCAGGTATATATTTTGCTAAGTTTCGTATATACTTTAGGCTCATTTTATGTCCAATCCTGACATGTCCTCCTACAAATGTATAATCACCAAAACTTGTCGAACTTGTTAGCTATAAGCCCTAATTCTACGTTTGGTGTTCCTTTGGATGGATTTTCTATCAATGTTGGTGGTTAGAAGTCTGGGTGAAGGACCGCCGACAAAATACCCCACACTTAGCCCTTTGCTCGTTCTCAAGTAAACTTAAGGACTAAGATGGGTTATCTCCTTAATTTGACATCTGCATACAAATTATTCCAAACTTCACCTGCACTTGTGAACTTTGGAGTGTCTACCACATTATCTTGGTTAATTGAATAATGGAACAGTATGGATTCAAATCCCCTTGCATCAAGAAGCTCAGAAACTTGGGTTTTCATTTGATTTTGAAAATATAAACATAGCTTAGCCCCTCAAATGATTCTTTCGAATTGCTCAAATTTGTGTTTGTTCCTCACCAAGGCATATCATAGTGTTGCCTTCTTTCTTTCCTACTTCTAAAAAGCTTATATGGATCTTTAGATAGGGAAAGATATGAAGGCATACTTACTCTGCATATTTGGTTAACTCGAAGCTCGGATCCAAGGAGAAAAGATGTCATACCCTTTGATCAAGAAGTGTAAGTGTGTGGACAAAACAATTCTAAATATATACTATACTCCTTTTGTAGATATGATCTTTGTCTAGCTTTTCATTTTGAGACATGGCTATCATCATTCTTTTCTTTTTATGAGCCTTCATGTGCTCATCTTTTTTTCAATACCTTGGGACCTCCATGTGTCCCTATTTTTTTCTTCTTGGACCTTCATGTGTCCATAATTTTTTTATTTTTCTTTTTTTATACTTTTGCATAGCACATGTCTCTTAAACCATATATTAAGAGAGATCACTATTTTGTAGAATATGGAGTATTTTCCTAACAAACACATTTTTTTCTACTCCTAGTGTAGGAGCAGAGTTTTGGGTGGATGGAGGCATGTCTTAGCGTATTCCTAGTGTAGGAATAGCTTTAATATATGTGGCGTGTACATGATCTTGATCTTGGGGGCATGATAACTTTCTCAACAAGACTTGACAAAACTGAATGCAGGAATAAGTAGCATAATTTTGGAGGTTTTAAGAGTTCTAAACACTAGATATGGCTTTGGTAGGAAATTGCATATCATTGAGGAACATGTTATTTGAGTTTTGATTTTGTAAGATAAATCCCAAGTTCTTTGCATAAGAGAGCAAGGTTCATTTTCATCCCACTATATCACATATTCCAATTACTTAGATAACATAGGGTCCCTATGATGAGTTGTCCACAAGTTTAGGAATATTAGCGAGGAATAAAGAGTATGCAAATTTAATCAAAGGATAGCATGGAGATGAAGTGGTATTGTTTTAAATTTGTTTAGTGTTAAATTTAAAAACTTAGGAGAGTTGAGGGTAAAGTTGCACAAACCAATGATGTAGAGGAAGGAGTTAAGGGGAATCAGAGATGGTTTGGCTGAACCAAAAGGTTCAACCAATCCTCTCTGAGCTATTTGTCCCGTCCTTCTGCATGATATACCATTCGCTGTTGTGCATCATGTTGATGGGAGATCTCGAATGTGCATTTGTTGAGCTTGAGAGATCTCCCCACACTTATTTTGTACCTACTTTATTTTTCTAAGAAACAAAAACAAAATAAACAGAAACAAGCAAAGGCTCTTCCAGTTTGAACATCGAGGAGCCAAAATTATTTTATTATTATTGTTATTATACATTTTTTATTATTAGTATATTATTATTAGTATTATTATCTATTAATCTATTTTATTTTTTATTTTGTTCACCATATTTTGCATACTCAAGCAAGGCTAATGTAAAGATGCATTGTAATCCTAGCCTTGATTTATCCCCATTTTAGATCACTTCCTTTGTTTATGAAAATAATAACTCAAGTTCATTAATCAAAATTTAACACCATGTCAAAATTTGATTAAGAAGGTCATTTTAACCTAAGCACCATGCATAATTCAAAAAGGCCTATGGATGTACCTATATAGAATACACCCAAACCAGAGCATATGACATAAACAAGGAAAGCATGAATCTTGTATGAGCAAATTGTTTTCACATGGAGATAAATATGAGTGAAGGAGTTGGTGAACAGTTTTTTTATGATCATTTTTATAATAATTTTTATAGCAAGGTAGAGCTAACATCATCAAACCTGGTTAGCCCTTGGTATAAATGAAACATGTAGCGATGTTCTCACCATCCCCCCACACTTGGACTTTTGTATAAAAGTCATGTGTGTATGGTTAGAATCTATATTTGAGTTTGTTCCATCACCAAGGAGCATCATGATGTTTAGTTGATGTAGCTCCCATGTTCTCGAGCATCATATATCCCTTGCACTTCTTGATCTTAACTTGAAATGGTTAGCGACCAAGAATACCCAAAGGTACATACTAACTTGATAGCATATTCTTGCTTTATTAAAAGTTTTTATGATAGTCATATATTTTTTCTATGATAATCTGGGGTATCTCTCTGTAGTGCTTGATTTATGGTCTTAAGCTCGACCGTGGGAACTTCGTCTTGCAGCTATCAATGATGGTATAGTTCCTAGCTTTACCAACCAAAACATTTAGCAATAATGTTCAAGCTGCAAGGTTAGTGCCATAGTGCTACTACGAGGTTTGTTGTATTTATGATAAACAAATACATCTACAACCATCCTCCTAAAATGTTTAGAAACAAGGAATGATGGGTGGTTGTCTTTCTCGTAGCAGCAAGTAACACTAAGCACAACGAACTCTGGAGACTCCAAACATGAGCGTGAAATTTGAAGGGTCTTGAAAGAGAAACTTTCATGCTCCTTAGTCTCTAGAGTTGGTGCTTTAGAAATGTCCATGGCATAGAAGTTTTTGTTCTTAAGAGATATATCATGTAAGATCAGCGTCAAATCTCGACCATTATCGAGAACAACGTCAAGATGGCCAGAGGGACATGGCTTGGATTCGAGTGAGGGTGACGATGATCATTCAGTTTCATAAGCAAGCTTAGGTGAAATGAACGGGGATATAAACTTCACCTCCTTGAACTAGTCCTGGTTGGGATAATGCTTCGCCATTGAGATTTCTAGGTAAAAGATAGGAATAGTGGAAGTAGTTTTCCCAAACTTCTCATCAAGGCTCCCATGTGAAGGTTTTCCTTCAAAAAGTTTGTCTTATGGGTAGCCTATGTGAAGATCAAACTCAAGGATGGCAAAGATCTAGAAATCTATGAAAACCTTGATTGTGTCAATTATGATTGGCACAGCCCTAGCGATCCCACAGCACTCGAAAAATAGTCCCAAAAGACTTTTGAATAGTTTATTGGTTAGGACTAGTGAGATGTTACCCAAAAGGTTTTTCACTAGGAACTCTGACATGATACTAGTCCCGACTGTGGGGTTGTGTAGGGCTTCTATGTTTGTTTCCCTTAATGAGTAAGGTATGGTCGTGAAAGGTGAAAGAATCTAAATTGCTTTAGAAGAATGTTTCACTTCTATTAACCATTCCTTTGATGGTTCTACTTTGGGGGAAACTTCTTTGGTGCACTTTTCGTGCTGTGATAACTTTGAGGTATTGCCATAATCCTCGAATTTGATTGCAAACTCCAAAGGGTCAATTACTCATTCCTTTGGTGTTCGTGGTTCGGGTGAGGGCACATAGGTCGAACCTAGGGATGGTATGTGGTTGGTTTTGACTGATGAGGATTCCTCAACACTTGACATGACTTTGGTCTGGACGGGTTTAGTTCTTATGATGGAAGAAGCGTGTTTAGCTATGAAGTGCTCAAGAAATTCTACTTGATCCATCATGGATTTATGTGTAAATCTACCTCCGGCGGTCATGTCTAGGCATAGGTCAACATCTATGTCAATACCCAAACAAAAGAGACTCAACAAAACGCCATCGGGTAAAGATAGATCTAGGCCGACATGTATTAACATTGAAAACCTAGCCCATGCTACACCTATAGACTCCTTCTCGTACTGCTCAAAATCAAGGATAGCCATTGGTAGAGAGCCGATACGGGATATGGGAAAAATGCAAGACAAAACTTGTCTTTAACTTCATCCTAGTCCCCATTTGTACTTCCGACGGCAAATGTGTACCATCATTTCACCTTCCCTGTGAGGGAGAAGGGAAACAATTTCCACCTTAGTGTTTGTTGTGTCATGCCTGGGATGCTCAGTCATGAACACACCTCTTCAAACTTGTGCAGATGATTGCATGGGTTTTCGCTATCAAGCCCAGAGAAGGGTTGTGCCTAAACCATGGCTATCAAGCCAGGGTGGAGTTCATCGCTAGATGAAAGGTTTGGTTTTGCTGGTGGCTCACGGAATTCCACCTTTGAAGTAGAAAGGTTTTGAAATGGAGTTGGCTTCATGATAAAAAAAGGACAAAAGAAATATGTTTGTTTTTTATAAAAGAAAAGATAAAGATAAAGATACGAGGATGGACTAGATTCGAAGAAAATAGCAACCGTTCCTCAGCAACGGCGCCAGAAAGCTTGTTGGTATTTCTTAACGTTTACAGAAAGAATCCACAAGTGTATGCAATTACCGTCATAGCTTTCACCTGGAAGTATTCAGGGTATCGTATTTCCATAAGGAACGGAGGTATCTCTTCTAGCTAATTTGTCCAAGGACAACACAAGGATAGATGGTGAGGGTAGAAAAGGATTCCTATAGCTTAGGGTCTAAGGATAGATAAATTTTACATCTACTTACTTCGGGTACGGCTTACACCTGGTCTACCAAGTGATACCGGCCTCCAGCTCTACATCGTACCTAGATATGGGGGATTGCAAGGAATGGATAGGGTTGTCACCACTTGTCACCTACCCCTCAATCGTGGAGTATGAGGCAAACAAAGGGAGCCTCTAGCCTAGACACCATGTCTATGCTATCGACTACTACTCTAGTGTTGATCAGGGTGATCTGTCTTTATCGGGAGCCCTCTACTAGAGTATCCGCCACAGGGATGGACGACGAACCTACAAACAAGTAAGAGCAAATCTTAGCTAATACAAAGACTTGGAACCTTAAGAATCATGAACACTTACTAAATACCCATTGAGGTATAAACCGGTGTTCACCGAGGTACAAGTAGGGGAAGGTTACCAACAAGTCTGGCACTTCTTCCACAAACTCTCCCTTCTACTTTTCTTGAGCTAGCTAGGGCCTAAGCCCATGGAGTGATGTTATTGCTCTTGCTCTTTGATGCTCTTGTGCTCTCATGCCTTGGTGTGTTGTTATTTAAATGAGGAGGGAGCCTCCTTTTATAGGTGGAGAGGAGGGGTGTCTTTGAAAATGTTTCATCTCTACATGGAAACCACCAAACTGACCTCCAAGTACATTGAACCTAGGGTGACACCACCATATCGACATTGGGCAAGGCGGTAAGCATCAACCAACCAAGTCTCGGGCCAAACGGGGCCAGTGGGGGTGCGGCCGCACACCATGGTCTGCTCCTATGTTGGTATAAATTAATGCACACAAAATAATCTGCAAGCGCACAGATATTATACCGATGTAGCACTTCACCGGGAGTACCCAGTTTTATATCAAACTCGAGGAAATGTGTGTGAGAATAACCAAATCTTCCTTATCCCAACTTCACAATCAAGGATTGATAATAGGAGCATAGAGGAGACTGCTAAGGTCTTCTAGTTCTAACTTCGGTAAGATTTGTCTTCTATTGTTCAATTCTAGAAATATTACTAGAGAAAACACAGGCAGAGTATGTTTCCTATAGCAACAAAGTCCTTATAGGCCTACTAACAGGAGGTGGACTACAATGGATTCAACGAGGCTACAAGAGTCACCCTCGCGAGCTACCACCGATCCAGAAAATAGGGTACATCCATGAGTAACCGAGTCTAAGCACCACGCTTACACTACGAATACTACTTTAACCTAGGAGCTACAAGAATTAAAGTATTCAAAAGAGAGTCACAAACCTAAAGAACAATATGAACAAGATGCTTACTTGAATTAGAAATCGATTACTAAAGAAATCTCAAAAGCAAGCTCAAGAAGAACTTGATTCCACCAGGGTACAAGCCATAGAGAGAGCACCAACAAGCCGATACTCCTCCAAAACTCTTTCCTCTCACTCTATCTCACTATCTCTAATACAAGACTAGATTCTATTGAGGACTATCTTCTCTTGATTGCTAGCTCCGATCCTGGTGGACATATGGATTAGGGTTTCTAGTTTCTCAGATCTCATAATCAAATGCGACATGCCTTGAGGGGGGTGCAGGCTGGTATATATAGCCCCATTGAATCATCCTAGACCCACAGATCAAACTGACTAGAATAAACAGCGGAGATGCAATCCTTAAGGTGGTGGAGAACCGACATAGCAACGGGAGGCTGACATGGGGGCCCACAGGTCGAGCGGCCTCTTGGTGGCGCCGATCGGCCCCACATCTCAGAGACACGGGCTTCGCTTTGGTGATTCACCTTCTGGAGTCTTCTAGAGTCTCCCCACGTCGATTATGCGGCGGAATTCCATAATTTCCTTTGACGAATAGGTCCTCCTTGGCGGTTTTCTAATTAAATCATGCTGAAAACATAGATTCACCAAAACTCATAGAATTTAATAGTTTAAACCCCTAAGTCTATATTGGTGATCCATTTTAGCCATTTATACAAGTTATATTGATGGTTTATGATGAATGTTAACTATCGTCAACATCCTATTTGGCCCATCTTCGTCGGGCTGCCTCCTGTGATCTCCTAGACTTGGCCCATGGTGGTGTTCTGCGAAGATGACGTGATTTGATGTGGGTTTATCCTTGTTTTCCTCTCTTTTGGGCCCTATTTTCCTTGGTTGTCGGCCTTGTCTCCCTTGGGCTCATGTCAGGTATATATTTTGATAAGTTTCTTATATACTTTAGGCTCATTTTATGTCCAATCCCGATATGTTCCCCTGCAAATGTATAATCACCAAAACTTGTATAACTTGTTAGTTGTAAGCCCTAATTCTATGTTTGGTGTTCCTTTGGATGGATTTTATATGAATGTTGGCAGCTAGAAGTGTGAGTTAAGGACCGTCAACAGGCTTCTATCTATTGCGTTGTGCCTTGAGTACATGACTACCGCTCGATCTAGGCATTGCCGTATTGGCTGGTTCAACGGTTTTCTTCTGATCCTCACAACACAACAGCATACGCCAGCTCGGAAATCACCAGTACGAGCATGAGCATCCAGTCGTCCCCGTCCCTAGTTCCCTACAACCACACCGCACCTAGAGCCCCAGATGGCGACTTGGCCAGATTGACCGCACCAGTAGCGGCAGCAGAGTCTTACGTGCAATTTGTGATCAGAATTAAGGTGAGATTCAATCTTTGCTCATCGGCTTTCCATAAAATATTCATGTCTACTTTAACTGATATTTGCTAAGCGCTAACATCATAAAATCTTCTATCACGCAGTGAGGTCGAGGATTTGTCCAAACATCAGAGTTAATCGAGATTTATCTGTATTCGGTCCATGTACCATGTTATGAAATAAGATGGGAGATAGTCTTTTAGATGATTGTCTAGTCACTTTTATTGAGCGGGATATTTTCTTTGAAGTTGATGAAGATGATATAATTAAGATATTTATATCCCATCGAAAGGGTCGAATAAAATAGTCAGCAAAATAGCATTGTAAGTCCCTCGTACTGAATTTAAGCCTTATCATATTACTTAGTGCATATATACCGAATCACATTGTCAATTTTACAATTATTATGGAATTATTTAAATAAATTTACCAAATTGTATATGATTTTTTTAGACGGCATACCTTGACCTAAAATCCTAGATTCACCACTGCTCTCTCTCTCTCACTAATTTTTCGAGGCTACTTTTAAAATTTGGCCCCTAGTTAGCAGCTTGTTTTTCATTCTTCTTGTTTTGAGTTGTTTTTATAGTTTGCCCGCAGTTGGCAACTTGTTTTGGTTATTAGGGGTTGTTTTTATAGTTTGGCCAAAGTTGTCAGCTTGTTTTTTTGTGTGTTTGTTAATTGTTTGGGATTGTTTCATAATTTGGCCCTCTGTCCGTAGCTTGTTCTTTTCTTGTTCAGGGTTGTTTATATAATTTTCCTTAGTTGGCCGGTTTTTTTATTCTTGTTGTTATGGTTTGTCTTTATTGTTTGGTTCCCAAGTTGGCAGCTTGTTTTTTGTTTTTGTTGCTCGTGTAACACCCTAAAATTCGCATATTTTAAAACAAAGTTATTTATGTATTTTTGTGCTCATGAAAATATAAGAAAATAAAAATTTTCATTAAACTAAAATTCATCATAAGATTTAGCAACTTGTTTTTGCATACATGCTGGTGCATTTGTATTTTTTGTGATGAGTAGTTTTGATCCAAAATTAAAAATGATTTGAAATGAGTTTGAAAAAGGTTTTGAAATAATAAAAAAAGAAAAGAACCTCTCTTTGTTTTCAGCCCGAGAAGCCCACTCTCCCTCTCCCTTGTTCTGGCCCGAGTGGCAACCTGGAGCCCAGCTTCGTTTCCCAGCAGCGAAGCCCGTGTCTCCCTCCTCCCTCTGTCTCGCTGACGAGTCGGTCCCACGCGTCAACCGCGTCCTTCTACCTCCCGTGCCTATAGTTGGCCAAACGGGCCGCCCGGCACGGCACTAGCACGGGCACGGCCAGGCACGGCCCGGCCAGGCATGGCACTACGCGGCACGGTAGACTAGCCGTGCCGTGCCTGTTAGTGCCGCCGTGCCGAGGTGCCGGCCCAGGCATGGCACTATCATGTCTTAGCCGTGCCGTGCCGTGTCACTAGGCACGGCGGCCCAGCAGTGCCCGTGCCAGCACTGGCACTATAAGTGATCAAACACCTCAAACTGATCAAAATATCAGGGACAAGTTCATCATCTCAAACACCTCAAACTGATCAGAATATCAAACACCTCAAACACATCATCATCTCAATCTTAAGTTACAAGTTCAGAGAACTTATCAAAGACTCAAAGTTATATGTTCACAGAACTTATGAAAGATTCAAAGTCACATAATCACACAAACACATGCAGAGAACAAGGGTTAGGGTTAGGGATCCAGCCATCGCCACTCGTCGGCGCCCCGGTCCGTCGGAGCACCAGAGTCGTCGGCGAGGTCGACGAGGCACGGATCCGATGAGCACAGACGACGAGGGATGGATCCGGCGAGGAAACCGACGGATCCGGCCAGGAAACCGACGGATCCGGCGAGGTCACCGACGAATCCGGCGAGGAAACCGACGGATCCAGCATGGAAACCGACGGACCCGTCCAGGAAACCGACGGATCCGGCGTGGTCGACGATGGATCCGGCGAGGACAAAGCGAGATCAAGGGTTAGGGTTAGGGATTGAGCAAGGGTTAGGGTTAGGGATTGTGCCAGTGCCGGCCAGCGGTGGCTCCAGAGGCCACCGGAGAGCGAGAAGAAGAGAGGAAGTCGGAGGTGAGAGAGGAGAGCGAGTCGCCGACGCAGCGACGCCGACTCGCCGAGAGAGGAGAGCGAGGCGAGAGAGGAGCGGGTGAGACGGCGCTGTGAGAGAGAGCCGAGAGAGGAGAGCCGAGAGCGAAGCGAGAGAGACGGAGAGTGAGAGCAAATGAATTAGGGCAACGGAGATACGGCCGGCCGACCGGGACGGGTGGTTTTATACCCCCGATTCCAACGATCGGATCCAACGATCAGATAGGAGCGAGGCCGGGGATCCAACGGCCACCTGCGGCCGAACCGTGCCGCTGCCGGACCAGCCCATATAGCGTGCTGTGCCCAGACCGGCACTATAGGCCAGAATGGTGGCCCAGGCACGGCACTAAGACCGGGCCGTGCCAGGCACCGGCACTAAGGCCGTCGGGCCGGGCCGTTTCTGGGCCATGCTAACTAGTGCCGTGCTTGGGCCGGTCCATAGTGCCCGGGCCAAATGGCCAACTATACCCGTGCCCAGCTCGGACTCGGCCGAGCGGAAGCCGTCGCTGCGAATCCCGTGCTTCTCGGGATTTCCTTGAGTAACCTACACGCCGAGATCGCCTATAAGAGGCCGTGCCTCCGCCACGCTCGAGTTTCGCATCTACGCGCCGCCCTTTGCCCTTGCTCCGCGCTGCCGTCGTTTGGATATCGCCGAGAAGCCGAGCTCGTCCGTCGAAGCTGCCGCAGCCGTGCCGTCGTTTGCAACCTGCTGCCGAGCCCCGCACCCAGTTTACGAAGCTGCAGAGACGTGTTTCTTAGTTCTTTCTCGCTCTCTGCGTTGCTCACGCTGCCGCCGAACTCCGCAGGAAAACCGCTGCCGTCCCGTCGAGCCGTACGTCGTCGTCGTTAACCTTCTGCCGTTACCAGCACTCGCAAAGTCGCAACAGCTACGTCGTCCCTCTGCTCTTGCTGCTGAAACCGAGCATGCTAGGATGCGTCTGCAGTTCATGCAGGATCGAGAAAGCACGTGATCAAGTCCAGCTGCATCTTGCAGTGATAATGGTATGCCACATTATTTAATCGGCTAAATACTTTGCTGCTGTGACGCATACATCATCCTTGCGTAGTAATTCAACATTTAATTTTGAATATATAAAATTTCAGCACTGTTGTTTCTAGATCTAATTCTGAAACTCTTCAGATATCATGCCGGGTGTTCATAGCGCTTTACTAGAATATATATTTAATTAGGCTACAATTTAGTTTTCTTTACAAATAAATCTCTGCTACTTTTAAAAGCTTGTATTCTATTTCTTCTGGCCTCGTTTCAAATTACTCATGGCGCTTGTATTATGCGTTTAAATTATAAGTTTGCTTAGTTTAAACACGCATATGAAATTCAAATAGATGTCTCACATGTTTATTTCTTTTGCAAAGTAAAGTTTAAATAACAAATATTATGAGACGTGTTTGCAAATAAAATATAGCCAGTAGCTTTAACTGGGCTTTTTCAAATAAAATATAAGTTGACCAAACTAATATCCTTCACATGGTTTTGTAAACAAAATAAAATCAACCAAGCATATAGCCTTTACTCTTATATGAAGTAAATCTTCATGAGTCGTTTCTTTTTCACCGTAGCTCTGATTAGCGTGCTTTACGCGTCTGTATGTTCGTAGCAATGCGTAGATTAATTTTCAAACATTTTCACTGATTGGTGTATTGCTCTAATATAGCTATATTTGTATGCTACGCATGTATGTGTGGATGCTTTATGATCGTGTCTAGTGGGTGAGCTTTACGTGGTGATCAAGAAGCAATCTTTTGGACTTGAAGAAGGATCTGAGTTTAAGGGCAAGTATAGCATGGGATCATTCTTGTTGTCCTATTCACTATTAACCATTTAATTCATATTGCATGTGTCTACCTTGACTACCATTAAGGATATTCTAGCTTTGTACTTGTACCTTGACACCATGGGTTTATGCAATGGGTAGTATGATGCTAGCGCTCAACTAAAGACCATGATCTTGTAACTTGACTAATGGAATATGCAATAAACACTAAAAGATGCTTTTAGCAACAAGGAACAAGGGGGCTAGAGTACAGTTTATGTGGTGCTCTAGATTCCTCTCCCTAAGGACTTATCTGTAAGTGGTTACCAGGACTTATAGTACAACCATGAGTTCTAAATGGCTCTGAATTTAGTTAAGTATGAGGACATTTTCTAGCTTGTTAGTGGTTACCGAAAGGCGCAAGAGGGGCTCCGATTGGTTTGATTCCGTGGCCTACCAAGGAAGTGCACTTTGGTCTCTTTGTCTTTTTTGTTAGTCACACCTTGGGGGAGGGATCTTACTGGTTGATGGGGAATCCTTACCAGCCCTAACTTGTTAGATGAATCTTTGAAAGACTTCATAGTGAACCCTGCCGACCTTTCTTGGAAGTGGGTCAAGAGGTTGGCCATCTCGGGCGAAAGGGTAAATCACGGCTCATGGTGAAAGTGTATGACCTTTGCAGAGTGTAAAACTGTTATAATAGCCATGCTCACGGACACGAGCGGCCTTAGAACTCTTACGGAATAGATATGTCGGTGCGAAATGTGGCCGACAAGTAAATATTTGTAGTTTTGCCGTGTGTTGTGATCGGATGTGGCCTAACACTCAATGACACATGATTTATACTGGTTCAGGCAACGGACCCTATGTCCAGTTGAGATCGGATGGTGACTTTATTCCTGAGCCTAGGTGCTTGAAGTTTGCTGTGGGGTTACAAACGAGTAAGGAATGAGATGGGGGGTGTTAGAGGCCCGGTCGGACTCCGAACCGAGTGGTCGAGAGTGACAGGAGCTCTAACGTATACTAAGTATTGGAGCATATGCTCTGTGTGTCTCTAGACCTGTTGAGCTGTTGTGTTCTCGAGTCGTCAAGAACGTCTTCGGGAGAGAGAGAGAGAGAGCCAGCAAGAGCTAGAGCGAGAGCTAGCGAGCCAATTTTTAGGAGAGAGCGCATCCCCTTTTATAGTTGAAAGGGATGGCCTTATAGGTCAAAAAGAAAGAGAGAGAGTGTATACGTGTACTGCCTAGTCTTGTGGCTCACACCATCGGGTATGGGATGGCAGCCAGCGCCCACAATACTATTTATGCCTAGACGCGTCTGGCAGGCTCTACCGTGTTCACCTGGTACGGCAAACAACGGTGCCCACAACACTGTTCATGCTCTGGCGCGTCTGGCAGGCTCTACCATGTTCGCCTGTCATGCCCCGTTGGAACCGTCCTGCAGGTGCACAGGGCATGGCAGCGTACGGTCCTTGGTATTATGGTTGACTTGAGCACCTTATCTTATCTCTTATCTGCTCCGCCTGCTCCCTGGGCCCACACCGAGAGGGCGTCCCCGGTCGGTTGCTCCCAGTTGGCCCTGACCATGTCGGTAGGGAAAGAGCAGCGAGCAGAGGTCCGGTGTATCCTCGGTCGAAGAAAAGGGGTCAGAGTCGGACTGCGGTCCTACCACGGCCAGACCTTCTGATTAGGGATCACCCAGAGGTAGGGCGATGCGGAGCCCGCCCCTAGCGGTCGGGCGAGGCGGAGCCCCGGACCTAGAGGTCGGATGAGTGCGGGGCCCCCGACCTAGAGGTCGGGCGAGGCGGAGCCCCCGATCCAGAGGTCGGACGAGTGTAGGTCCCGCCCCTAGAGGTCGGGCGAGGTGGAGCCCCCGACCCAGAGGTCGGACGAGTGTAGGTCCCGCCCCCAGAGGTCGGGCGAGGTGGAGCCCCCGACCCAGAGGTCGGACGAGTGCGGGGCCCACCCCCCAAAGGTCGGGCAAGGCGGAGCCTTCAACCCAATGGTCAGGCGAGGCGGAGCTCCTGACCCAGAGGTCGGACGAGTACGGGGCCCGCCGCCAGAGGTTCGGCCCTTTCCATCCCTCACTCTAAAGGTGCCTGGAGTAGTTGTTGAACCCATCGATGGGCCAACCTTCGTACTCCCAGGCCAAGATGGGCCATAGGAGCGTTTTTAGCTCCGTATCCCTCTTACCTGTAACGGTCATGGCCCGTTCGGGGAGGCCCTGGTCGGAGGTGCCGCTTCGGGGACCAGATCGTGGTCTTTGCCAGTTATTGTGTATCTAGGGCCGGCCCAGGCGTGTGCTGTCGTTGCACCGCCTGTTGAGCCGAGTTTTGTAGGGAAGCGGGTCCATTGGGGACCCCGGGTTTATGAACCCGACAAGATGATGCTATTCATTATTTATGTTTATCTGATCATGTGTTTATATGGGCTTATGATAAACTTGTTGCTACTCAAGAGCTTAAAACTATGACTCATTAAAAATTAACCGCAGTTAAACACGTGTCTACCTTTTGAGCCTCATGAACCCCATGTTATAATGCTAAGTACGACATGTACTTACGCTTGCTTTATTTTCAATACTTTAGAAAAGTCCTGGATGGGTACCAGATTGGTAGTCTAAAGGAGTTAGGCTTGTGATCAACCAGCCAGTTGTCCATGTGGATTTGGAGCTTTCGCCCGAAGAACGTAGTTTCTTTCTGCTGTCTACTATCTAAGGTTGTATTCTTTATATTAAGTACGTTATATATTAAGCATTGTCTATTGATATTACCTCTATTTGTAGCCATACATGTGATTTGACTTTCTTGGCTCACATATGATGTGAATCTGTTTTTGTTCTTAGAACTAGGTGCTACAGTTCGGGGTTGTTCAGCTTTTATTTTTTTGTTCTTGTTGTTTAGGGTTGTTTTTTATAATTTTGCCCATAATTGGTAGCTTTGTTTTGTTCATGTTTTTCAGGGTTATTTTTAAAATTTGGCCGCCATTTGGCAGCTTATTCCTTTTTGTTCGTATTGTTCAGGGTTGTTTCTATAGTTTGGACCTTAGTAGTTTTTGTTGTTGCCGTTAGGGCTAGGGTTGTTTTTATAATACTAGCCACAGTTGGCAGCTTGTTTTTTTAATGGTCATGATCCAGTAGTTTGTATTTTTTTTTCTTTCTAATTAAAGCCGTGATAGGCATAATAAGTTAGTTGTAATGATTTCTAGGAAAATAATCATTATTGGGAGTCCAATGCCCCAAGTTTTTTAAGGTCCTTCACAGAGCCGATGACACGTAATTTCTGATGTTCAGTATGTCAATGTACAAATACCGATTGATCCAAACTGCTAGCCTAGTGATTATAAGAGTCTTAGTAGTACCTCAGGACCTGGGTTTGACTCCCCGTAAGGACAAATTTTTTTCAGGATTTAATAGCGTTGTGCTTTCAGTGATAGGTGACGTTCCCGTCAACAGTGAAGCACATGTGATGACTTCGTTAATCTCGATGATTTGTTGGCTCGGTCTTCGAAGATGCTCATAGGGGTAGGGTTTACATGTGTGCGTTCATAGGGTTGAGTTTGTGTGCATTGTTAGCATCTGCGACGTACTATGTAATTCTCAAAAAGAACTAATCTTGACAGTAACTAACAAACAATGGCCAAGAAAGGACGACCCTCTCCAAGGTACCCTTTGTTTCATTTTCATGAATGACGACTCTCATCTCATGGACACAGAAGTTGCAGACTCGATTTCCACGTCTTGAATCTCAAAGATGCTACTGGTATATGCTCTTCAACTCAGTGTTAAATAAAAACTAGCGGATGTCATGATGTGTGTCCCTAAATTGACAGGTTGTTGGCAAGTATATATATGTGGTGGGCACCTCCGAAGAAGAAAACAAGGTCCAAATGTCCAATCGTCCTTCGCCCGTGCAAAGGAATTCAAAGCTGCCACGAAGCCTGGACAATTTATTCAGCAACATGAAAGCGACCATTGCCGGCCACAGATCGAGATGAAATGTATATAATCTGTAATCATACAACTTCATTTCTAAGCATCAAAAGAAAATCGTCAAGGACTATCTGAAACACAAGCTTTCCAACCGATTTCCATTTTGACTAATTAATATACTTTGTGTTTCATAGTTAGACTGTCTTTCTATATAAATGTACAAAATCGACAGAGCCCATTAAAAAAAATATTTCCACGTATATATTCAATCATAGATAATGATGAAATAGTTGCAAAGCTACTGAAAATGTTTCCAAAATTGAAACAAGACTTTTCTCACTGGATCTATTCTTGGGGCCCATACCAGATAATGACTTTACGCGCTTATGATGCTATATAATATACTACTATACCATAAGTTCACGACAATGCAGCTGCTTTCATTTGGCTCTTGCAAGGAACAATGCAGCAGAGAAGGGGCAAGGGAGATACCATAGTCGTCGGTGTCTATGTAAAGTGGTGTAGCAAAGAATTAAAGGTAATTTTTCTTTCAGATGGCTGTAGCAGAACTTTGGATTACTGATTGCAAATGTAGGGAGCAAGAAGAGATGGAAGAGGAAGAGGTTCATATCGCAGTGGGAAAGAACACCAGAAAGGAGGAGCTTAACATACGATGGGCTGCTGCAAAGTTTCCAAAGGCCACTATAGTTCTTGTGCATGTTCACTGGCCCTCCGAATGGATGCCCTTCAGTAAGAGCTCTATATATACTTGTTCAGACAAATCATTCAATTCTCTTCGATCATGCTCTCTGAAAGTTATATTACTCATGCATTTGTGATTCATTCTACATTTCTTTCATACTTACTCTGTCGAATTGAAGCAATATGCATGCCTACAATTCTCCTACCAATGTACAAAGGATCACAAAATAATCACTGCTAGAAGATGATTTGATGATTGATAAGCATCATAGCTTTCAAGATAATAAGTTGACATACAACTCTGAATGCAAATTAAAAAGAACAGCCGCAGTAGGTGTTAAAAGAGTTAAATGGTGTAAGCATATATAATACCAGCAATAAACTGGCCATGCTCTATGAACATTAATATTAACACAGTGTATGGAGTTTATTTTGTTGCCATGAGCTGTATAAATATATTTTTTTATCTAACAAACACAGTGGGTGGCGAAGTGTTATACAAGTTTGCCGATGAAAAGGAGAAGGAGAGGCATAGAGACAAAGAAGCTTCAGCTATGATGGAGATGTTTTCCAAGTACAAAAGTCAATGTGGTAAAAGAAAGGTAATGCTAATTTGTCATTAATTATATTTTACTTTAGTTTGTATTCATATATAAGTCAGAGTGTATGTGAATGGATAGAATGGAGAATAGAGGAGGTTGAATGGGAGCCTAAATATTCTTCTCAAAAGAAAGGCTTCCCTAATACAAGTCAGAGCCTAAATATGCCCCAGTTTAACCAACAAACCTCTCTCCTACTGAACGTCAAATTAAAGCCACATGGTCACAAAAGACACTTATCATAGAAATGATGATAAGAAAGCATTAAATAAATGCTCAAGAAAGAACAAAACAGATGAGATAAATGAATCAACTGATAGGACTTGATGCCCTACCGGAGTTGCTGCGCAGGTTATAGGGTGGAAGAGGGGAGGACGTGGTCTGTACTCTTGACATTGGCGAGGGGCCGTGGCGCCGAGAGTGCTGGCGGCTGCTGCAGGAGCCCTAGAGCTCACGTGAGGGAGAGAGGGCAGGGACGGCTGGCTCCCAAGGGAAGCCAGCAACTTAATTGTTGCTTTCTGCTTAATTCCAATCATCCCATATTACAAGTATTTATCATTCCCTACAGATGCTATAATTAAAGAACTATATCTATCTATAAGAAAATACCAAATAAGCGATAAATTGGGCTTCTAAGCCCCTTAACAGACCGGCCCCCTAGCCACTATTGGGCCTACGCCTAGCATAGGGGATGCTAGTCATAACATCTCTCCCCGCCTACGCAAACAGCTCGTCCTCGAGCTAGAAGTCGGGGTAGACGTCGCGAAGATACTTGAGAGGCTCTCATGTTGTGTCCTCCGCTGGCTAGGCCGCGCCATTTGACAAGCACGTGCCACACGTCTCACCGAAGTTGTGGCACGAAGGGCGCGCTACAGAGCAGGCAACAGCCGGCCATCCGATGTCGGCGGCAGAGGAGTAGGAGCCGCTAGGGGATCACCTTTGTGGGGCTTTAGCAGCCCCACATGGAAGACACCATGCAGACGAGCGCCTCCTGAAGCTGGAGGTGGTACGCCACCTGGCCGATGCGCTCCAGCACTTGGAACAGACCTGGCGTAGCGAGGGACCAAGCTTCCCTTTGGCGTGGGGCTCGAGGGACTAGGCAGCGCGGTGGAGTAGGCGCAACCATACCCAATCCCCGATAGCAAACTCCCGGTCACGGTGGGACGCGTCGTAGTATTTCTTGGACAACTGCTGTGCTTGGAGAAGCCTTTCTCGAATCTTCACGAGCACCTCATCGCGCTCCCGAAGAAGGTCGTCCACCGTGTTTGTTCTGGCCAACCCGGCCATGTAGGACAAGATGGCCGGGGGTGGCCGGCTGTAGACCACCTCAAAAGGTGTGGCGCGTAGTGCCATGTGGAAGGAGGTATTGTAGTAGTACCCGCCTAGGGCAGCCAGTCCACCCACGCTCACGGCTGGTCACCTATGACACACTGAAGATACATTACGATGACCTTATTGACCACCTCAGACTGACCGTCTGTCTGCCGGTGGAAGGCCATGCTCATGCAGAGCGTGACGTCGGCCATCTTGAAGAGGTCACGCCACACATGACCAGTGAAAACCGGGTCCCTGTCGCTGACGATGGAAGAAGGGAACCCATGCAAACGAACAATGCCATCGAAAAAATGCACGTGCAACCGAAGGGGCGGAGTATGGATGGCCGAGGGCGATGAAGTGTGCGTACTTGGAGAATCTGTCGACCACCGTGAGAATGACGGATTTACTGCCGACCTTGGGCAGGCCCTCGATAAAATCCATCGAGATGTCCGCCCAAACCTGGGATGGGACATCGAGGGGCTACAATAATCCGACAGGCTACAGGGACTCCGTCTTGTTCCGCTAACACACGGTGCACACCCGCATGAAGTCTTTGACAAGAGTGTGGTCACCGGGGATGTAGAAGTCTAAGCGCAGGCGATGGAGCTTCTTCTGGACTCCCTCGTGGCCCGCCAAGTGAGCCAGGAGGAGCACCTAATGGCGCAGGTCATCATAAGCTGGCACTAATATGTGGGCACCGTGGAGTAGGAGACCATCGTCGACGCGCCAAGGTGCAGCCAGCGCGCCTTCCTGGAGGTGCCGAAGGAGAAGCTGAGCGTCCCCCGCTGCTGCTGTAGCCGTGCGGATGTCGTTGAGGAGGGTGAATGTCGGCGAGGACAGCAAGTGCACAGCCGCCCCTGAAGCAGCACCGTCCTCGATGTCGCAACGGGACAGAGCATCCGCCACAGTGTTAAGCCATCCGGGTCGATATTCCACGGCGAAGTCGAACCCAAACAGCTTACTGATCCATTGGTGCTACGGCACGGTGGAGAGGCGTTGGTCCAGCAAGAACTTGAGGCTGTAATGATCCGTGCGGACCAAAAAGTGATGCCCCCACAGGTATGGCCGCCAGTGGCGGACGGCCTAGACGAGCCCGATCAGCTCACGTTCATAAGCCACAAGCTTGAGATGACGTGCAGCGAACGGCCGGTTGAAGAAGGTGAGCGGTCCATCGTCCTGGTGGAGAACCACGCTGAGCCCGGCGCCGGACGCATCACAGTCCACGATGAACTGCTTTGCGAAGTCGGGCATCTGGAGCACGGGGCCTGTAGACAAGCCCGCTTGAGCGCCTAGAATGCCGTGTCCGCTTCATCGGACCAAGCGAACGCATCCTTCCACAGGAGGCGAGTCAGCGGGGCTGCGATGACGCCGAAGTCATGGATGTACTTCCGATAGTAGCCGGCAAGGCCTAGGAAGCCGCGCAGGCCACGGGCGGACCGTAGGGTCGGCCACGACGCCACAATGGCCACCTTGTCGGCGTCCATGGTTACACCGCCTGTTGAAATCACATGGCCGAGGTACGCCACCGAGGAGGCCCCAAATGAACATTTGGAGCGCTTGAGGTGGAGCCTGTGCGCCCGTAACGTGTCAAGGACGATGCTGATGTGTTGCAAGTGCTCTGCCCACGAAGAGCTAAAAATGAGGATGTTGTCGAAGAACACCAGCACGAACCTGCAGAGGAAGGGGTGAAGCATGTCGTTCATCAGGACCTAGAACAGTTGCTGGAGCATTGGAGAGGCCGAATGGCATCACCAGAAACTTGAAGTGCCCGTGGTGTGTGCAGAACGCTATTTTGGCGTCGTCGTCAGGATGCATCCGCACCTGATGGTAGCCCGAGTGCAAGTCGAGCTTGGTGAAAAACCTAGGCACCATGCAGTTCATCGAGGAGCTCATCAACCATCGGGATCAGGAACTTGTCTTTAGATGTCTTGGCGTTGAGAGCGCGGTAGTCGATGCAGAAACACCAGGAGTTATCCGCCTTGCGCACCAACAGCATGGGGGCAGAGGACGAGGACGTGCTCGGTCAGATGATGCCTTGGGTGAGCATGGCTACACACTATCGTTCCTAGCTCGTCCTTCTAGTAGCTGGGGGTAGCGGTAGGGACGAACCACGACCAGTGCTGTGCCCGGAAGCAGGTAGATGTTGTGATCATATTACTGCACCGATGGCAGCCCCTGTGGTTCGTCGAAGACCAGCCTGAACTGGTGGAGGAGGCAGTCCAGCAGGGGCTGTGATGGGGCAGCCAGTGACTGCCCTCGTGGCTGGCTCCCAAATGTCGTCGCGGGGAGAGCCAATGCCCTTCCACAGAATACGTCGGCTGCCACGGGTGAATGCCATGCACAGATTCTCAAAGTCCCAGAGAATAGGACCCAAGGTGCGGAGGTACTCAACCCTGAGTATGAGATCGAACCCCTCGAGATTGATGCCGATGCAGCTGATGGTAAACTCCTCCCCACCAATGGCGAGGGTGACATCACTGGGCGACCCCTTCGTAGGGCACACGGTCCCCATTAGCCACCAGCACCTACATGGAAGGATGGGGTATGGTGGAGAGGCATAGGCGGCGCATGAAGTCGGCATTGATGAAGTTGTGCGTCGAGCCTGAGTCGAGGAGCGCCACGAGATGATGGCCATGAACATGGACTAGGAGGAGCATGGCATTCTTAGTCCGGATGCTAGTAATGGCATACAGGAAGACTGGTGGGCTAGGCTATGAGCTCCTAGACGGTGGTAGGAACAAGCTCCTAGGGTGCGGCATTCTCCTAGAAGGCTGCTACCGCAGCCACCTCCGCGGGAACCTCGTCGTCGAGAAAATCCGTGGACTCTAGATAAAAGAGCCATGGACACACATGGCCGCACACATACGGCTCATCGCAGTTATAGCAGAGACCCTAGCAGTGACGCTCTAATTGCTCGGCTGGAGACAAACGGCAGGAAAGGCCGAGCAGGGGCTGCCAACCCTGCTGTTGCTGGAATAGCAGCCGCGCCGGGAGCTACTAGGAGGGGGCGCCAGGGGTCGAGGGGGCACTAGAAGACCTGGCCGCTAGGGTGGCCGGGCTGCCACGCTGTCCTATGGCCAACATAGTGGCGTTAGCCCAGCGCTCGAACGCTCGGGCCAGATGCATGGCCGTTTGAAGGTCCTGGGGCTCCCGAAGCTTCACAGTTGACTTTGATATGCTCCAAGAGGCCATCCACAAACAGCTCAGCCTTTTGCGGTGCCTGAGAGATTGCGGGCATGGCAGAGCACGATGTTGAAGCGAGCCGAGTAGTCTTGCACCAGTGGAGATGAACGGAAGGCAGGTGAGTTCGGACAGTCGGGTGTTACGAACCGCTGGCCCGAACTGTAGATTGCACAGCTCCTTGAAACGATCCTAGGTGGGCATGCCCTCATCCTGCTACAAGGCATAATACCAGTGTCAGTGCTGCACCAGTCAGATGATAGGACGCGAGCCAGCTGCGATCTGAGGCTAGGGTACACTGCCCTTGGAAAAATTGCTCACAGTGATTGATCCAATTGAGGAGGTCCTCGGAGCCATCGTAGGTCGTAAATTCAAGCTTGTAGAAACACAGAGGGTGAGCACCCTGAGGGGGCCCATGCGAACCCTGGACGAAGGGCTCTGGAACACTGCCTATGGACGGGGAGGCACTCACACCTAGGTGCCTAGATCCATAGAAGAGGGGGCCGTCGGAACCCCCATAGAAAAAGCCATCGACCTGGGTCCCCCGTGGAAGACCACAACAGCGGTAGTGGGCAGTGGCACTACTGATGTCACAAGCCGAAGAGGTCGCCATGGTGTACACCGGGCTGGTCGTCGAGGCTAAAGCCCACGATGGGATCGGCGAAGGGGAAGGCGGCATCCGGAGGAGATGGATGGGAATGCCCATCGTGCTAGAGTAGGCCATCCCATATGGGAGCACCGCTGGCAGGGTGGTCATAGCCGGTTGCGACAGCGGCAACGACGGCGGCGGTAGCGGCGGTGGTGCAGTCGGCCAGGTAGGACTGGATGGCAGCCACCGAGCAAGTCAGCTCCCCGATGACGGCAGCCACCTGATCCGGCGTCATCTGTGCGCATGCTTCATCTGGGCAGCGGGCGTAGAGGCAGGTGGCAGCGGCGAGGTGGTGACCACCGCGGCAGCGGAGGTGATCGGTGGCGGCGGCGGCAGAGTGTTGGTGGGATTAGGGCCTGACATCTCTGATACCAGGTTGATAGGACTTGATGTCCTACCGGAGTTGCTGCGCAGGTTATAGGGGTGGAAGAGGGGAGGACATGGTCTATACTCTCGATGTCGGTGAGGGGCCGTGACGGTGAGAGTGCGGCGGCTGCTGCTGCTGCCCTAGAGCTCACATGAGGGAGAGAGGGCAGGGACGGCTGGCTCCCAAGGGAAGCCAGCAACTTAATTGTTGCTTTCTGCTTAATTCCAATCATCCCAGATTACAGGTATTTATCCTTCCCTACAGATGCTATAATTAAGGTACTATATCTATCTCTAAGAAAATACCAAATAAGCGATAAATTGGGTCTCTAAGCCCCTTAACAGACCGGCCCACTAGCCACTATTGAGCCTACGCCTGGCATAGGGGATGCCGGTCATAACACAAACACTATGCCAAAACAGCACAAAGGAGGCAAACGCAATGTAAGGTGACTATACGCGTCACTGGTGACCATCATTAGTGACGCGTTTCCACGCCTCACTAATCTTTTCACATCACAGACGCAATGTAAGTGACGCGTGTTTTCCGCGTCACTAATGATTGTTTAGACGCGTCACTAATCTGCTTTTCTGGCATAGTGAAAAGTGACTTGATAACCTGAAATACTCGAAACATCCAGAACTATAGAGCACCCAGAACCTTCGGATTAGACCAGGGTGAAGGTGCTCAGTATCGAACCCAGGCCATCTAAATCCAGTATAGACTCTCCACATCCTGCAGGTCCTGAAACTTTGGACGCAGTTTAGATGAGGTTCTTGGTCAGCAAATACAGAGTATCCACATCACCACAGCCTAGAAAAAATGGAATGGGAGATGTTTGTGTATTTTGGAGATTTAGGAATTTAAACCCAGCGGAATTTAAATCATAGCTTCCCTAATACATGTCATATCTTTGACAAAAAGTTCTTAAAAAGATCAAGACTTTCTTTGCATTTTGAGGATTTAGGAAAACCTGCATGAAGAACTTGAGAAACCCACAAAATGGAGATGCTTGTGTGGTATTTATGACAGGGGATCACCCTAGAGAGATGTCCACACCTGTCCTATCCCTTCCTCCAAGAAATAATATCAAAATCACAGCCAATCGTGAAGAACAAAAATGCCAAAAAGAACTTCAAAAATCATAGAGATTGCAAAAGCATGGTCCATGGGCATAGGAAAGTGCGACCTGGGAAGGACGAATTAGAAACTTAAAAACTAATCCTAGGGTGCCCAAAGTCAAAACTAGACCATGATATCTAGATGTGCTTTTAACATTTATCTAGTGCTTTACCAATCACCACAAAATAGTTTTGAAGACAATACCCAATACTGTCAACAAGCCTTTCTAGCTACTCAAAAGTAAAGTCACATATGCAGTAAGTAAAGACAATGAACATGAAGGCGCAAACTCTATACATGAAAATTAATCCTATAGTATCGGTGGTCTAACTACCACCCTATTCTCTCTTGGTCAAGGCCTTGGATGATGCCACAAAGGTTCTACCAAGAAGGATGAGCTACTTGCCACTAGAGGCAAGGGTCACTGCATCCCCACACAACACCCTATTGCCATTACTGGCTAATCCAGAAGGTCAATAAGCTTCCTAGCGAGCCCCTCAAGACTCAGGGCAAAATTGCACACCAAGAGTACCATGTGTGGTTCCTCCTCGAACTAGAAATTTGGGTAGCCACAACCTGCAAACACTCTCGCTAGGCTTAATATAGCACTAATAATGTCAAGCACTTTGGTGGCTTGGATGTCTTTTCAAGTGTAGTAGCACACATCTAGACTTCGATGAAGATCATAAACACATCAAACGATCGAGTAGGGTGTTATTTATATCTCAAACAATCAAACAACTATTTCCACGGTGATCAGTTGAAAATTTGTACTCACTCCATGGTGTTTGCAGTAAATTTTGTATACACCAGATCATCTAGTGTGTGCATCTTTAAACAATTAGTTGCTGGAATCCGCTCCATTCTTCTCACTGGTTATTTGGGTGCTCATTTCTCCTCAACAGACCTTTGTTTTTTGCATTGAATAATACACATCACATTTATCAGGTGTTTCATAGCACTGTTAATTCACTCCTATAGTGAGTACACAAGTGCTCACATTCTTCAATAGTAGACCATATTATACATGTATTCACACAATGCTTCAACTTCCGTCTCTCTCTGGAAATACACTCTATCGTGCATAACCAAATCATCTAGTACACTCATTTTTGCTTAGCCTAGTCCTACATGCTACTCCCTACGTCCCATTGAAAGTTTCGTTTTTTACTATTAGACTTCTTATTTGACCGTTTGTCTTATTCAAAAAATTTGTATAATGTTATTTATTTTGTTGTGACTTATTTTATTATTAGAGATACTTTAATAATGATTTATTTATTTTATTATTTATAAAAAAATTTGAATAAGACGAGCAGTCAAACAAGAAATCTAAAAGTCAAAAGCGACACTTTCAATTGGACTGGGGGAGTATACTATATAATAAAACACTTTATTTTATTCTCCATCAAATTATCCATTATATTGAACTCCAACATTTCTTGTGTTGCCCAATAATCTTGTGCTTGCAATTCTTTCATCAACAAACTATTCGAGGTATGCATCTCTTCAAGGAAATTAATGACTTACTTCAGATTGTTTTTCCTAACTACATGTTTCTAATGCATTGCATCCTAGGGACCCACTTAAAAACATTCCTACCAACCATGTTACTCCCAATGATTATGTTGTCATTTAATTCTCCCCTTTTGGTGATTGATAACAACATAACCGAAGGAAAGCATATTTTATAAAAACATGACCAATTGAACCAATTACACTTGCTTGAATGCTTGTTAACCCCCTTATATTGCCTTCTACAATCATTGGACAAAACTCTTTACCCTATGTTAATGAGGTTATCTCCTTTGTAATCTTCATCGCATGGTTGAATCTTATTGAGGTCTTCCCCTTTTTGTGTCAAATCTTACACTACTACAAATATGACTTTCACTGCCGGCTGCTATTACTATGGATTTTAAGAAACCGACAGTGATAGCCTATCACTGTTGGTTTTTAGCTAAAACCGGATATTCGAGTCTTCACTGTCGGTTCATATCACTGTCGGTTTTAGCTAAGAACCGGCAGTGATATTGGGTCATTACTTTCGGTTTTAGCCAAGAACCGACACTGATACTATCACTGTTGGTTCGTGACTTGAACCTAGAGTGATATGCTACAAGAAAACTTTATAAGTTTCTCACATGATATCCGATGCAGATGAACTTTATATCAAAGTTGTAGTACTCGATAAGATCTACAACTTTGTAGATCAAACTTTTTTAATTTGAGATCGTTCAGATGTCCAAATATTTTTCATTTAAAATCATCTATCTAACGAAAATTACGTTTGATTTCTAAAATTTAAAATTTGAATTTTTCAAACTGACCTTGGATAGAGAAATGCCCAAAACAAAAGTTGTAGATCTCAAAAAGTTATGCAACTTTGTAGTTGATAACTTTTTTATTTCAAATCATTTACTACTTTAAAATGTTGTTTAAAATTAAATTTTAAAATTATTGAAGAACTCTGATCATGCTCTATCAATTTATTATGTTCTTCCAGCTATTATTTAATACATCTTTTTCATGTGACTGTTTTTTATCTATTTGAATTTTGAATTTCAAAAAATAGCAACTTCAAACGTCATTTTGGTATACTAAATGATTTCAACTGAAAAAGTCATCAACATAGAAGTTGTAGAACTTATCAAGATCTATAACTTTTATTTTGGTCATTTCTTTATCCAATAAAGTCGTACTAACATTGGTCACAAAATTTACATATCTCTCTTATAGTTTCATAAACTATAAGAGATATGTAACATTTGTGAACAATGTTACTACCACTTTATTGCATGAATAAATGATCAAATGACTAAAATAAAAGTTGTAGATCTCAGAAAGTTATGAAACTCTATAGTTGATAACTTTTTGATTTGAAATCATCTTGTCAAGGAAAATTACGTTTCAATTTATAAAATTTGAAATTCAAATTTTTTAAACGATCTCGGATGGAGAAACTATCAAAATTAAAGTTGTAGATCTCAAAAAGTTATGAAACTTTGTAGTTGACAACTTTTTGATTTGAAATCATCTTGTCTAAGAAAACTACGTTTAAATTTCTAAAAATTTAACATTTGAATTTTTTAAACGGCCTCGGATGGACAAACAGCAAAAACAAAAGTTGTAGATCTCAAAAAGTTATGAAACTTTGTTTTTGACAACTTTTTAATTTGAAATCATCTTATCATGAAAATTACGTTTGAATTTCTCAAGTTTAAAATTCAAATTTGTAAACGACCTCGGATGGAGAAACTACCAAAACAAAAGTTGTAGATCTCGAAAAAATTATAAAACTTTGCAGCTAATAAATTTTTTATTTGAATTCGTTTAGGGTCCCGAATACTCATTTCAAAATCAGATGAACATAAAATGGCTAGGACGAAAATCTCATTTGGACACAAACAGCTTGCAGGTGGAGCGGCTAGGGGACGAAGACGAGAAGCAGGAGGTTAGGGGTTCGAGCACCGGTCGCTGCGAAGCGCATGTTATTCGTGCGAAAAAATCGCATGGCTTGTAGCTGTCTAGTAGGGCCTCTCCCAGAATTAAAATAAAAATTCTTATTTTTCAGCCTTTTTTGGATTTCCTGAAAACCACATCACTGTCGGTTTTTTATAACCGGTAGTGATGAGCCCCTTCATCACTGTCAGTATGCCACTGTTGGTTCAAAATCCGGTAGCGAAGAGGGATTTTTGAACCGACTGTGAAGATCTAGGAGCAGTGTTCCAAAGGGTGTTTCATTGGCCTAACTCTGCCGCCCTTCCCCCAGCTAACAATTTTCCATTCCATTTGCACCTTTCTTGATAGCTTGTCTTGCTTAGGATGGCCATGCGTGACACAATAACCTGGCTTTAGTCGTCGATTTCCTAGGAAAGACAATGATGCAAAACTCTCATTAATGACGGGAGACCAGGAATTTAGATATGGGAAAAGAAATAACATGTCAAGTCACATGCATCATATATATGTGCTTTCTTTGACACATCACATGCTAGTACTCAGTGACGAAAACAAAAATTTGCTGCATCACTTTGTCACTAATGCTTACTTTTAACGAGCTTTTCTCGAGCCCAACTTGAAGGCTACCGACTAGAGTGGCATTCCTTGCTTCTTTCTGTAATCTAAGTCATTAGTTACGTACGTGAATCAAAAGTGTGCCAGCTTTGCTCATTGTCATGTAGTGATTTTGGCAACCAATTGCATGCAAATGCAATGTAACTGATAAACAAAACAGGCCACACAAATTATTTCTCCATTGACTGTTTAACTTTTTAGATAATGGAATTGATTGATTATTAACTAAGTTAAAATATATAGGCCAAGTCAAACCAAGCAGGAAAGCAACACTCTCCACTTATAGAAGCAAGATCAAGGTAGTTTCTGGTTTGGAAAGAGCCAAAATGACTCATAAGAGCGAGCATTATATTGGGCGCGAACTAGTAATATTAAGAACATTTTGGTTCTGTAGTATTAATTATCTCTTTTCCTGATGTCTGTGTAGTCATGAATCCCTCGAAATGAACCTCTTCCCATCTTCATATAGCAGTCAGGTGGACAAAGCCATATTATTGTTAACCTTGGCTTTGTCTTAAAAGGAGGGTGCACACGGAGGTAATTTGAGAGCACCCAAGTTCGAGCCTAAAGTGGGAAGCTCTCAACTACAGGCTTTACAAACTGAACTAGTATTAATATTACCATAGGCTCCTGAAACCTAAGCATAACAATGTAAAAATTTGGCACGAAACATATTTTTTAAACAGGTATGTGTTCCTGCAGGTTAGTGCATATTACCTTACACACCGTGACATTGTTGCTGGTGTCGTGAGCCTGGTAAAGATGCTCAAAATTAAGAGAATTGTCATCGGTTCAAGGTTAGAACTTGATATACTCATTCACAATAGCATCTTGACATGTAGTCCTCTATGTAATGCTTGTACACAGGTAAAACTAAATAAATATCCCTATCGTAGTATTAAAAAAATAATCTAAGATATGCAGGAACATGTCAACACAAGAGGTGCTTAGACGATGCTGTCAAGTTTGGCTGGTCCTCAGTGGTAAACACATCTCCACTAGGTATGATCAAGATATTCTACAAAGTCAATGACTGTGGATGACATTGTTTCAGTAACATCTGGATTAAATCTGGAATTGACTCGATCTACAAAATGATTGTAAAATGCACAGCAATGATCATATGGAGAACAATGGAAATATTGGATATGGAAGCAGATCAGATATTTTGGCATCTATACATGAACGAGCTCAGAAATGCAGAGTAGGTACTATGAGCTCCATATTAATACTCTGTAGTTATTGAACAATTGGCTGCATGAGTCAGAGGATGTAAATTGCCCAAATAAGTTCCATTATTAAAAAAATATTGCCTTCAGACAGGAGGAAATAGACAAACTCCACTTGTTATTTTTTTCTGAACTCTGCACTTTGTGTAGGTACGATATATTTGATTTCTTACTTTATACATGATGTGCAGGAATACGACACAACAACTGAAAAAATCACTGAGAAATCCAGCACTTGCCAGATGGAGCACTTTTCTAAGGGTGAAAAGGCTGCAAAGATTATGGTAAAAGCTACATGACACATACTTTTCCTCAGGTTGTACTCCTAAAACAGAGCCGGCCTTAGGTTTTTTTTTTTTTTTGAGAATTACCATAGGCCTTAGTTAACTGTGGACACAGAAAGTTAGCAATATTTTTGGTTTATTAAGCTTATGATAGTAATCATTCATTCAGAACTAAAAGGATAATAATGCAGGTAATTTGAAAACATCAATCAGACAGGTTTGGGAAAATAGTCACATACAGAAAATAAAATGCAAGCCCCATGATAACATTGAACTATTGGAATCTCATTGTTGCTGTTGAATGCAGACATAACCCTTTGGTCGAAGTCTAAATATTTCGTGTTGTATATTCTTTTACTCCTTTTTGTAAATAGCTTATTTTATTCTTTTTTAATAAAAGAATATTAAGGGACTCCATTCCAATTTTAGTAAAAAAAGCACTCCTTGTTACTGACCATAAAAAACATGAGTTACGAAATTTGGCAAAACTAAAGTTAGAATGGGAAAAAACAGATTTAATTAATAGGTATGTTGCGTACCTACAAATGTAGTATGCCCTCTTGTACTTTAAAAACAAATTTTAAGGAATTCTATCGCAAAACAGATTTGATGCGTAATGTATCACAAAAACTTAAAATTTTATATGTAATGTTTGACAAATTTACACAATTAGTAGGCCAATGTATCACAAAACCACACATCTCATCTGCCTGAAATTAAATGCGCAGTTTTGTGAGCCATTGAGGCATAAAATTTGTAGTTTTGTGAAACACGGTAGATTACATATGCAGCTTTTATGATACTTTGACATGTTACATATGTCTTCTTTATGCAACTTCCTAAATTTGTAGTTTTGAGATTGATTTGACAATCTACGAATAGTTGTGCGACTCCTTACTGCTTATCAGTTTGGATACTCAGCACTTCATGTTGCCTTTGAAAAGGAGGAAATTGACAAACTCCAAAAGAAATTGAAGGAGCTGCAAGGAGAGGTGCACAATCATGAAGAATACAGCTTGTTGCCAACGCAAACTGCCACTTCACCAAAGAAGTGTTTTGCTGAACCAAGATATCCAGAGCTGCAAATTCCAGAGCACATTGTCCAGTTCTCAATTTCACAAATTAGGAAAGCGACCAATAACTTCCACTCAGAAAATATCATTGGAGAAGGGGGATATGGGCCAGTGTACAAAGGAGACCTAGATGGCATGCCTGTGGCTATCAAGTCATTGAGGCCTCATGGTACACAAGGTTTCTCAGAGTATCAGCAAGAGGTAACAGACTCTTTTCTTCTTCTTCAAAAAAAAAAAAAAAGAGGTAGCATACCCTAAATACAACCATTCTATCTAGTATTTGAATTAAATGTACTAAAAAAATGCTCACAGCCATCCAGAGGCATCCGGCCAGTTGCACTGCAACATTTAGAAGAAAGAAAACCTATGCATACACTTGGGAAAGTAAAATGCACGTATAGTGTAATCCGATCTTTACTTAGTAGCACTCTGCGTTTGGTAATTGGTATCCCCTATTTCTTCACATTTTGGTACACCTTACTAACCCAGAAGGCTGTTTGGAACTCCATCACGCACAGGTAATGGTGCTGAGCAAATTGGAGCATCCACACATTGTGAGGCTGATTGGCGTCTGCCAGGAGTCGTGCACCCTCGTGTACGAGTACCTCCCCAATGGCACGCTCCTAGACAGGCTCTCCAAGGGGCTCCCGTGGGAGGACCGCGTGAGGATCCTCGTCGAGCTGCGGTCCGCGCTGGCGTATCTCCACTCTCACCGCCCCAACGCCATCATCCACGCCGACCTGAAGCTGACCAACGTCCTCCTCGACGCCGGCGACGCCAGCCGGCTGGGAGATTTCGGGACGGCGCGGATGGTGCACGTGAAGCCGCTTGAGGAGGAGACCATCATCCGGCGCACGAACCCGATGGGCACTATGGGGTACATGGACCCTGTGTTCTTCACGACAGGCGAGCTCACCACGGAGTCGGACGTGTACGCGTTCGGTGTGGTGATCCTGCAACTTCTCACGGGGCTGGATGGCCTCAACGTCGCCGAGAAAGTGCGAGGGGCGGTGAAGCTGCACAGCTTGCTGGACATGTCTGCCGGACCCTGGCCGGAGGGGGACTCCGAGCGACTTCTCAAGCTAGGCGCTGAGGTGCTGCAGCCTGGAGAGGAAGCAGCGGCCAGTGATCACATGCGACGCCGAATGGAAGTCGCTCCAGATCCTAAGGGGCAAGGCAGCACCAGCTAAGAAAGCTCGGAAATGGAATTGCTTCGCATTCTGAATTGTCGTTGAATATATATTTATATCTTACTAGCATGCACCATTTACCACACAACTGCGCCTAGTCCTGTAAGGATAGTTGAAATATATATAGCTGCTACAGTACTTCTCATGGGGAATAAGGATGCAAAGATGTTGTGTATAAGGAATGTACAGAATGTAGGAGGAGCTAATAATATCACCAATAAATAGAAGTGGCCGCTAGGCTAGCTGCTAGCATACAATATTACCACAGAGGCGTGTGTAAAGATTATTGAATATGGTCGAATCTAATAATTCGGCGTTGATTACATTGGTGCGGACCCTCTCGAGTATATACAAATACACTTATGAGGTCATGAGGATGAGAATTTGTAGTACCATACAAGTTCTACTAGGTTTAAACATATCCTATCTTTATGATTTTGTCTCTATCTTGAGAGATTATATATGACTCCGCCTGTTTGGGTAAGGCCTCGCTACGAAGATCCTTGACTCATTCACTCCCCGCTAAGGCTTTGGGATCAAGGTAGGAAGACTTTCGAATGAAATTGTCCTCTGAAAGGATCAAATTTTCGAAAAGGCACATTGTTCGCACACGAACACGTCACCGAGTGCCCCCGCCGTCGAGTGCGATTCGCAGGACACGTTGCTGGAGGAGTCTCGCTACGCAAGACACACCGGCGAGATGTTTCATGAAACCTAAAACCCCAAACATCTGAGAGGGACCCCTTCAGGGCGTGCGGCAGCTATGGGCTGCCCTAACCGGCCTGACCACTCTAGAGCTTCGCCATCGTTGAAGCAACAAACATTGTCAACAACAAATTACGTGAATCAATAATAAAGATAGCAAAAAGTAAGGTAAAGGACAAAACAGTAGATGTATTTGAAAGATTCGATTGTGTGTTGTTAATTGGCTGTCACCATTTTATTCATAGGGCTGTCACCTTTTATAATTGTAGGGCGGCTGGTCTTTCCTTCTGTCAAATAACAGATACATAAGGTTACATTGTCGTCGGCCATGTACGTCTCGGACTCCTGTACATACATCCACAACGATTCAGCTTTCTCCTTAATTGCAATCCTATTCGCAAAATCAAGTCTACGAAGAATGTGGGGTCTTCCATTGAAAAATATTATGAGTGTGTTTGATTTCCTGCGTATCTTCTAGTCTGGCCAGAAAATAAGCCAGGCTAGGCAGCCTAAGCCTATCCTTAGCAAGTCAAGATGGACTTGTTTGGTTGCATGTACCATCTAAGCCTGGCTAACAACTAGTGTGTTTGGTTGGCTGATTTAGCTTGGGTAGAGTCATCTCTTCTTTTGTACAGGTACGTTTACCATCTTTGAGGCAATTTATCGGACACCTGGTGAACGCCACCTCTCCCAGGGGACGATCGTGCCGCTGCCGCGCTCCCCAGCCGCCCGAGCTCCACCGCCATGCATCAAAGCAGCATGTATTTCTCTCCTGCTGCATCTTTGCTACCGTAGACTATCAACGAACCTGCAAGTCTCCCTGTGCTATCCATGACCGTCATCGCCAAGGAACAAACCTCCTTGCCCTGCCGGCAGCAAATACATTAACAGGCATTGCATCTATCACACCAGCAAGGGAGAATCGAGAGTGCAACATCGCAGCTCGCATGCATCTATCACACCTGCTACCCGAACATAGCCTCAATGTTGCGGTTGCCTGATATAACACCTCTGGTGTTTTGACCTAGCACTAAAAAAAATTGATATGTCATCATGTGCATTGCAAAGCATTCATATAGTATAAAGTTTTGAATGCATTCACTAAATAAGGTTTATTTCATAATGTTGTTATTTCATGTGATGTGTTTCAAAAACCCTAAATAAAGATCATGACCACAAGGGTCAAATTTCATGTGATCATGTGAGGCCATGTGTCATTTGACTCAAATAACCCTAATGGGCCATGTTACTGGTCAAAAATCAAAATCTAAGTAAAAGGAAGACAAATCAAATTTGAATTCATATTCAAATTATAAAAGTCCTTTTTGCCCCTTTTGACTAATTCAAAATCCATGTGGAATTTGGGGTTGAGGCAAAAAGCAAAGTTGGAGGTTATTTTATGTAGATCAACTTTGGTATTCAACGTTTTTCAAGTTTACATATAAAATTTGGAGTAATTTTGAAATTATTCAAATGCTCAAATGCACCCCAAATTCAAATTTCAAAATGGAGGCAGAATTTGAAAATATTTCTAGAAGCAAAGTTGTAGAGTTTGAAAAATTGAACAACTTTCATTTTTGGAGATTTTCAACTTCTTTAGAAAATTTGTGAGTAATTTGAAAAATGGACGCAGTGGCAGTTCTGTAAATTTTTCAAAAATCTACCCCCACCTCTCTGCTTGCCGCCGGCGCCACGCGGAGATCACCGCCGATCGGGTTTCGCCGCTTTCACGCGCAGTGACACGCCAATACCTCCGTGGCGAGTTCGCCCGTGTGCTGTCAACACCGCACGCCCTCCTTCTTGCTATAAATAGGAGCACGCCGTCATCATTTGGAGTTTTTCCGTCAACTGCTCGCCGCCGGTGTCTTGTCCGCACTCGCGCAATTCGTCCTCGCCGTAGTATCTAGGGCCAATTGCTTTGGCCAGAAGCTCCGTCTCGTCTTCCTGCTCCTCCCAAGCCTGATCGTGTCGCTCCTAGAAGTCCAGCGCCGCCGCGCGACGTCGTCTTCCCCGAGTCTGGCCGGAGCTCTGCCATCCTCGGTCTCACGTGGTCCCGTCGATCCAGTACACCTCCGTCTTCACCGAGTCTACCTACGTGATCACGGTGAGCTCCTGAATGTGAAGACCGTTTCGCTTTAGTCCCTACTGCTGTGTCACCGTGGTTACGCCGTTCACCGTCGTGCTCAGTCCGCTATGCCCGGCGTGGAGGTGTCTCCTGTGCACCTTTTTCCTTTTTGATAGGTGAGATTGGTTCGGGGGAAGTAGTAGATCATGTTGGTGCAATCCATCTCGCCGGAGCGTCACCGTTGGCGCATTTTGCGGCCGGTCAGTGAGGGTAGCGCCGCCGTGATTGCTTTGAGTCACTGACAGTGGGGTCAACCTGTCAGTGCGAGTGAGGAAGAAGAACAGTGATGATTTTTATTTTCTGAATTTGTGAATAGTGTTGAAACTTTGGGAATTTGTAGGAAACTCATGATAGCTCCAAAAATTCTGAAATTTTGTGTGTAGCCTCTGTACATGCTCTAGTATGGTTCAAAAATTTGAAACTTGAAATTTGAATAAATTTTTAATGTTCAAATATTCAGTCCATTAATTGATAAATGCAATTTCCATGATTTTTGTAGGCCACTGTATAATTCTAAAAATTATGAAATTTGTTTTGGTACCCTAATTTGTCATGAGGAAGCTTACATAAAATTTTTAGGTCATTTGGAACAAGTTCATTTTTGGGCTTATTTCTAAATTAATTCAAAAATAAATAAAAGCAAACCCTAAGTGTTAGATTAGTGCTTGATCTTGTTTTGGTCATGTTTTGTGACCCGTAGGGTTTCACGATCAGTGTGGTCAGAGAGTTCACTGTAGTGTCGGAGAGTTCACCGCAGTGGTCGGAGAGTTCACCGCAGTGGTCGGAGAGTTCATTGTAGTGGTCGGAGAGTTCACCGTAGTGGTCGAAGAGTTCACCGTAGTGGTCGGAGAGTTCACCGAAGTGGTCGGAGAGCTCGCCGAAGTGGTCGGTGCTGGAGTGGTCACATCCATTATGAATATGGTTTGGTTAGTTTGGCTTGTAACTGTACCATGAAGGAAAGTTGTATTCAAGGTGTTGTTATATTTCATGCACCATAAAAGCATCATATTTACATTATCATCATGTTGAAGCATATGCTATTATTTCTTGTAGAACCCGAGAGTGAAACAATTCTAGTTGAGCAAGTTCTAGAAGAATCCCCGGTTGTCACGGGATTCGATAATTGTGGTACTGATCCGGAACCTGAGATCATCAACGAAGGCAAGCCCCGGTTTATGCATTAAGCCATTACCTTGTTACTTTGAAAAGTTTATCACCTATGTTACTTACTGCATTAAGTTGATTAATTCAAATGTTACCTACTTGATGCATTACCTACCTTGTTTCTTGTTTACCATCCTTGAAGATGTTTTCATTTACAAAAGCGTAGATTGCTTAGTATGCTTTATGGTAGGCTTTCAAAGTAAAAGTTTTGATACAATCAAAGATGACATACTGGCCAAAGAAAGAAAGAAGGTTGAATGAACTAGAGACTAGTCGGGTAACTTATCTTGAATGTTGGGTAATGTTGCCGACTATGTCACTTAAAGGCCACTCATTGTGGATCTTCTGAATGAGACACTTTGTAGTACTAGTCACATACTCCGGTAAGCCTACTTCGGCTAATCCGATACTAAGATGAATGCCCATGCACTGGGAGTGGAGAGATGGCGGGAGTAGCGTGTACCCTCGTGGCCGGAATGTGGCCGGATTTGAGGTGTGTTGTGCTCTCGGGTGGCGTGGAGATGGCTTAGTATAGGAGGATCCGGTAGCGAGGTTGATATAAGCAAGATTAAGTTCTACATATGTCGTGTGATAAGGAATCCCCAGCTGGGACTTGAATCAATTCGAATTGCCGGTGCTCCGCGGATATGGAGACTCGATTCATTACAGAAGCAATGCAGGACTGGTGAATTACTAAAATATGAGAAAAAGAATAGAATGAGAAGGAATGGAATATGGGAAATGTATATTTAGTTGAGACAATGAACAACAAGGACTAGTGGTAAAACTTGAAAATAGAATGAAGAATAGTAAGCTTTTGGCACAGAACTTTTGAATCTTGCTACATCCTTACCTTGCCCCAAACCCCTACATCTCTAAAGTCTTACATTCCATTACGTCGGGTTAGTCTTGTTGAGTACCTTTGTACTCAGGGTTTGTTAACCCTTGTTGCAGGGAGTCGCATGCGCAGGCTTGTTTTGGTCCCTACTGCATGTCTGTGTTTGAAGTCAATGACGATGAGGAGTGATGAATGGCCTTTGGACAAGACACTAGTTTGTTTGATAAATAAAGTTAATGTAATGTTATCCCGCTACTATGGTTGTATGACACTTATGGTATTGTAAGTTTGAAAACAACTGGTTTGTAACTATGTTATCTTAAGACTTCCGCTATCTTTTACTCTGGTATATATATTTGAATAAACTATTGTAATCTGCAATGTCTGTAATTGGGATCCTGTTTAAAAAGAGAATCGTGGATGATTCGGGTTTTCCGAGGACACCCGACAGACCTATTGAGTTGTTGCGAACTCGTGTTCGCTATCCGAGGTCTGTCAAGACAACGATAGGTACACATGGGCTCGATTCCTTAGGAGGTTCTACCACAGCTGGTATCAGAGCAGTTCCCATCTATGATCATTGTAGGTTACTTTGGAAAACCTTCAAATTGATTTGGATCAAAGAAAGTAAACTTGATATTTTGAAAGTTTAATTTCTTTCTTCTTACCTTTGATCTAGACTCAATCTTGACTTATTTGAAAGTTTGTGGCGGATAATATGATCAAGTTTGTCCTATGTATTAAAAATCTTGTACTTATGATTATATAAATCTTTTATACGTAGATTCGTAAGATCGATTCATGCATCATGCTTAAGCACATTGCATAATAAATCCCCTTAATAGTGGTTGGGTAAGTAATGTCAATCCCATTCTTGCTAACCTCCATTATCCTCAAGCTATTCTTATAGTCCTACCTTAAATCCTATAGGCTATGGCAAAGACCAAGAAAACCGCACGCAAGTCCACCGGACCTCATGGAGTCCCTCATCACCAATTGGCACCAAGAAATCACGAGCTTGGTGAAGGAAGTTCCAAGAACCTAGGAGAGGAAGGATCTTCAAGCAACTCTGCCAACGTCGAGAACCTTAACAAGGAGCTCAACACTCTTCATCAAGCTCATGCCAAAGATCAAGAAGAGCTGGCGGAAATGCAAAGGGGTATCACCATGACCATGGAGTTGCGGAATGAAGCCTGGACATGAGAGGATGCGGCCAATGAACGCGTCCATGAGTTGGAGTTCTACGTAGAAGACCTAGAGATGGACAATGCCATTCTTCATGAGAATGTCCACCTATTGTACGCTCAACTTCATCCTCCTCATGGGGATGGTGAAGTTACCAATGAAGAAATAATTGTAGCTCTAGGAGAAGTCGAGAATGAAGAAGAGGAGGAGGATCCTGAGGAGTTGGTGTACTTCTCAGATGAAGATGAGGTTTCGTCCGATATGGGCACGGATGCCGAAGACTGAGGGCTTAGAGTAGAAGTAGTTCCTTTACTGCTTTCCTAGAAAACCAGGGTTGTCTTGTGGGATACAAGACATGTAAAATAAATAAGGACCCTTTGTAGCATGAGACCTTTTAAATGCTTTCAATAAAGAATAATGTAAGTAAATGTGTTTCTCTAACAGATGCCTCGTCCTATCACCCGAACTAGTGCTAGTGGCTCGCATGATGATGATGAGTGCCCAAATCCTCCACCAATGCCCTCGACTATGGCAGATGCCATAGCCGCACTCGTCAACGCAACGGCAGAGAATGCTAGGCTGTTAAGGGAGTTGGCACAGAACTAGCAGGCACCATACCCTAATCGTGGCCGTTGTAATAATGGAAATGATGAGTCAACCTATGTGGATTTTACTGACACACATCCGCCTGTGTTCTCTAAGGCAGATGAACCTTTAGAAGCAGATGATTGGCTTAGGACAATAGAGCAAAAGTTCGAGCTGATTCACTGTACCGAGGTTCAGAAACCAAGGTTTGCGGCACAGCAACTTCGAGGAGCTGCTGGTGCCTGGTGGGCAAATTTGGTAGCAGTACAGCCTGCTGGTCACCAAATCAACTGGAGGGAGTTTAAGAATGCCTTTAGGGCACACTATATTCCAGATGGTGTGATGACCATGAAGTTAGAAGAGTTCTTGGCTCTTAAGCAAGGGGAGCACCTAGTGATGCATTATGTTGGGCGTTTTAACCACCTGTCGCAGTATGCTATTGAGTATGTGAATACTGACAGGAAGAAAAAGAATCATTTTCTTAGAGGCCCGAACACTAAACTTCAGACCATGATGGCAACTTGTGGTAACGCAACTTACCACGAGACAATCAACATTGCTATCACTTCACAGCAGAATTACCGCTGACACAAGGGTTTCATTCAACCCAGTTCATCACCTTGGGGATGCCCTGCTATCTTCGTGAAGAAGAAGGACCAAACCTTGAGGTTATGTGTTGACTATCGGCCATTAAATGAAGTCACCATCAAGAACAAATACCCCTTACCCCGAATTGATTTGCTTTTTGATCAACTTGCGGGAGCTATGGTATTTTTGAAGATAGACCTAAGATCAGGCTACTACTAGATTAAGATCAGACGTGAAGATGTGCCAAAGACAGCATTTACTACCCGATATGGTCTATATGAGTATCTAGTCATGTCTTTTGGGCTAACCAATGCCCCAGCTCATTTCATGTACCTGATGAACTCAGTTTTCATGCCTGAGTTAGATAAGTTTGTCGTGGTGTTCATAGATGACATTCTTATTTATTCTAAGAGCAAAGAGGAACATGCGGAACATCTCCGTATTGTTCTACAAAGGTTAAGAGACCACCAACTATATGCCAAATTCAGCAAATGTGCATTTTGGTTGGAGGAAGTACAATTTCTGGGTCATGTGCTATCTGCTAAAGGTATAGCTGTTGATCCGAGTAAGGTAGAAGAAGTTCTTAACTGGAAAGCACCTACAACTGTTCATCAAGTTCGTAGTTTCCTAGGGTTGGTAGGGTATTACCGTCGGTTTATCCCTGACTTCTCCAGAATTGCGAAGCCAATTACTAGACTGTTGAAAAATCAAACTAAGTTTGTATGGTCAACAGAATGTGAAGAGGCCTTTCAGACATTGAAGAAGTTGTGGACAACTGCACCAGTATTAGCACAATCGGATATCGAGAGGCCGTTTGATATCTATTGTGATGCATCTAGAATTGGTATTAGCTGTGTTCTTATGCAAGAAGGTAGAGTCATAGCATACGCTTCAAGACAACTCAAGAAGCATGAAGAACATTATCCCACCCATGATCTTGAATTAGCTGTTGTTGTCCATTCACTCAAGATTTGGCGACATTATTTATTGGGCAATATATGTCATATCTATACGGACCACAAGAGTTTGAAATACATCTTCACCCAGTCAGAGTTGAATATGAGGCAAAGAAGATGGTTAGAACTTATCAAAGATTATGATTTAGAGGTACATTACCATCCGGGCAAGGCTAATGTGGTTGCCGATGCCCTGAGTCGCAAGAGTCATTGTCATTGCCTAATTATAGAACCTATGCAGCGAACATTGTGTCAAGAGATGGAGCATCTGAATTTACAAATCATAGAACAAGGTTTCCTGTCCAATATTGTAGTTGAGTCCACTATCAAAGATCAGATCATTACTGCTCAACAGAAAAGTAAGGGCATAGCCCATATTAAGGATAAAGTCAGATCTGGGAGACCAACATGTTTCAAGATCGATGAATCAGATATCGTATGGTTCAAGGATAGGTTGGTAGTACCCAAAGATCCAGAGCTGTGAAAGCAGATTCTTGATGAAGCTCATTCTACAAGATACTCCATTCATCCGGGTAGCAACAAAATGTATCATGATTTGAGAAAGAGATATTGGTGGACCAAAATGAAAATAGAAATAGCTCAATATGTGGCCAAGTGTGATATTTGCCAGAGAGTCAAAGCAGTTCATATGAAGACTGCAGGTCCATTACATTCGTTGCCAGTTCCATCTTGGAAGTGGGAAGATATCTGTATGGACTTCATAGTAGGGTTGCCTAGGACATCTGCAGGCTACAATTCAATATGGGTTATTGTTGATCGTCTAACCAAGATAGCTCATTTCCTACCAGTCAGAGATAAATATTGAGCAGAGCAGTATGCAAAGATTTATCTTGATAGAATCTTCAGTCTGCATGGGGCACCCAAGACCATTGTCTCTGACAGAGGGTCATTGTTCATATCCAAGTTTTGGAAAAGTCTACATGAGTCTTTAGGAACTAAACTTATCCGTAGTTCTACTTATCATCCGCAAACAGATGGACAAACTGAAAGGGTAAATCAAATTCTTGAAGTTATGTTAAGAGCATGTGTCCTTTCCTTTGGTGCTAAATGGGATGAATGCCTTCCCTTAGCTGAATTCTCATATAACAATAGCCATCAAGAGAGCATTAAAATGGCACCATTCGAAGCACTGTATGGCCATAGGTGCCAAACACCTTTAAATTGGTCAGAAGCTGGAGAACGTTGGTTCTTTGGACCGGATGTGGTCAAGGGAGCTGAAGAGAAAGTTAAACTCATACAAGCTAATATGAAGGTAGCTCAATCCTGACAGAAAAGATATGCTGATAAGAGGAGACGTCCACTAGAATTTAAAGTGGGAGATTATGTCTACCTCAAGGTATCACCGATGAAAGGAGTTCATCATTTTGGGATTCGGGGAAAGTTGGCACCCTGTTATGTAGGTCCTTTTCAAATCCAACAACAATGTGGACCAGTCACCTATCGCGTCAAGCTACCAGATCACATGTCAGCGGTGCATGATATCTTTCATGTATCTCAGTTAAAGAAGTGTCTTCAAGTACCTAACCAGGAGATCGACTTTGGTGATGTAGAACTAGAACCTGATTTGACTTATGCCGAGTACCCCATTAGAGTTTTAGATCAGAAAGATCGAGTCACTCGCAGACGTACAATCAAGTTCTACAAAGTACAATGGAATCAACACACGGAAGATGAAGCTACTTGGGAGTCCGAGGATTACTTAGAAGAGAACTTTCCTGACTTCTTCGCTTCTATCTAGCTGCAATACCTTATCTATATTGTAACTTGTCTTGTTGATAAGCGAATGGAAAACCCCCTCACTAGCCTTTTGAATAAAGTTATGATGTGTTAGCTTTACACATTTCCTTTTCCATTACTTAGCCTTAAGTTTTAAATCTCGGGACGAGATTTCTTTAAGGGGGAAGGGTTGTAACACCTCTGGTGTTTTGACCTAGCACTAAAAAAAATTGACATGTCATCATGTGCATTGCAAAGCATTCATATAGTATAAAGTTTTGAATGCATTCACTAAATAAGGTTTATTTCATAATGTTGTTATTTCATGTGATGTGTTTCAAAAACCCTAAATAAAGATCATGACCACAAGGGTCAAATTTCATGTGATCATGTGAGGCCATGTGTCATTTGACTCAAATAACCCTAATGGGCCATGTTACTGGTCAAAAATCAAAATCTAAGTAAAAGGAAGACAAATCAAATTTGAATTCATATTCAAATTATAAAAGTCCTTTTTGCCCCTTTTGACTAATTCAAAATCCATGTGGAATTTGGGGTTGAGGCAAAAACCAAAGTTGGAGGTTATTTTATGTAGATCAACTTTGGTATTCAAAGTTTTTCAAGTTTACATATAAAATTTGGAGTAATTTTGAAATTATTCAAATGCTCAAATGCACCCTAAATTCAAATTTCAAAATGGAGGCAGAATTTGAAAATATTTCTAGAAGCAAAGTTGTAGAGTTTGAAAAATTGAACAACTTTCATTTTTGGAGATTTTCAACTTCTTTAGAAAATTTGTGAGTAATTTGAAAAATGGACGCAGTGGTAGTTCTGTAAATTTTTCAAAAATCTACCTCCACCTCTCTGCTTGCCGCCGACGCCACGCGGAGATCACCGCCGATCGGGTTTCACCGCTTTCACGCGCAGTGACACGCCAATACCTCCGTGGTGAGTTCGCTCGTGTGCTGTCAACACCACACGCCCTCCTTCTTGCTATAAATAGGAGCACGCCGTCATCATTCGGAGTTTTTTCCATCGACTGCTCGCCGCCGGTGTCTTGTCCGCACTCGCGCAATTCGTCCTCGCCGTAGTATCTAGGGCCAATTGCTTTGGCCAGAAGCTCCGTCTCGTCTTCCTGCTCCTCCCAAGCCTGATCGTGTCGCTCCTGGAAGTCCAGCGCCGCCGCGTGACGTTGTCTTCCCCGAGTCTGGCCGGAGCTCTGCCATCCTCGGTCTCACGTGGTCCCGTCGATCCAGTACACCTCCGTCTTCACTGAGTCTACCTACGTGATCACGGTGAGCTCTTGAATGTGAAGACCGTTTCGCTTTAGTCCCTACTGCTGCTCACCGTGGTTACGCCATTCACCGTCGTGCTCAGTCCGCTATGCTCGGCGTGGAGGTGTCTCCTGTGCACCTTTTTCCTTTTTGATAGCTGAGATTGGTTCGGGGGAAGTAGTAGATCATGTTGGTGCAGTCCGTCTCGCCGAAGCGTCACCGTCGACGCATTTTGCGGCCGGTTAGTGAGGGTAGCGCCGCCGTGATTGCTTTGAGTCACTGACAGTGGGGTCAGCCTGTCAGTGCGAGTGAGGAAGAAGAACAGTGATGATTTTTATTTTCTGAATTTATGAATAGTGTTGAAACTTTGGGAATTTGTAGGAAATTCATGATAGCTCCAAAAATTCTAAAATTTTGTGTGTAGCCTCTGTACATGCTCTAGTATGGTTCAAAAATTTGAAACTTGAAATTTGAATAAATTTTTAATGTTCAAATATTCAGTCCATTAATTGATAAATGCAATTTTCATGATTTTTGTAGGCCACTGTATAATTCTAAAAATTATGAAATTTGTTTTGGTATACTAATTTGTCATGAGGAAGCTTACATAAAATTTTTAGGTCATTTGGAACAAGTTCATTTTTGGGCTTATTTCCAAATTAATTCAAAATAAATAAAAGCAAACCCTAAGTGTTAGATTAGTGCTTGATCTTGTTTTGGTCATGTTTTGTGACCAGTAGGGTTTCAAGATCAGTGTGGTCGGAGAGTTCACCGCAGTGGTCGGAGAGTTCACCGCAGTGGTCGGAGAGTTCACCGTAGTGGTCGGAGAGTTCACCATAGTGGTCGGAGAGTTCACCGAAGTGGTCGAAGAGCTCGCCGAAGTGGTCAGTGCTGGAGTGGTCACATCCATTACGAATATGGTTTGGTTAGTTTGGCTTGTAACTGTACCATGAAGGAAAGTTGTATTCAAGGTGTTGTTATATTTCATGCACCATAAAAGCATCATGTTTACATTATCATCATGTTGAAGCATATGCTATTATTTCGTGTAGAACCCAAGAGTGAAACAATTCTAGTTGAGCAAGTTCTGGAAGAATCCCCGGTTGTCACGGGATTCGATAATTGTGGTACTGATCCGGAACCTGAGATCGTCAACGAAGGCAAGCCCCGGTTTATGCATTAAGCCATTACCTTGTTACTTTGAAAAGTTTATCACCTATGTTACTTACTGCATTAAGTTGATTAATTCAAATGTTACCTACTTGATGCATTACCTACCTTGTTTCTTGTTTACTATCCTTGAAGATGTTTTCATTTACAAAAGCATAGATTGCTTAGTATGCTTTATGGTAGGCTTTTAAAGTAAAAGTTTCGATACAATCAAAGATGACATACTGGCCGAAGAAAGAAAGAAGGTTGAATGAACTAGAGACTAGTCGGGTAACTTATCTTGAATGTTGGGTAATGTTGCCGACTATGTCACTTAAAGGCCACTCATTGTGGATCTTCTGAACGAGACACTTTGTAGTACTAGTCACATACTCCAGTAAGCCTACTTCGACTAATCCGATACTAAGACGAATGCCCACGCACTAGGAGTGAAGAGATGGCGGGAGTAGCGTGTACCCTCGTGGCTGGAATGTGGTCGGATTTGAGGTGTGCTGTGCTCTCGGGTGGCGTGGAGACGGCTTAGTATAAGAGGATCCGGTAGCGAGGTTGATATATGCAAGATTAAGTTCTACATATATCGTGTGATAAGAAATCCCCAGCTGGGACTTGAATCAATTCGAATTGCCGGTGCTCCGCGGATATGGAGACTCGATTCATTAAAGAAGCAATGCAGGACTGATGAATTACTAAAATATGGGAAAAAGAATAGAATGAAAAGGAATGGAATATGGGAAATGTATATTTAGTTGAGACAATGAATAACAAGGACTAGTGATAAAACTTGAAAATAGAATGAAGAATAGTAAGCTTTTGGCAAAGAACTTTTGAATCTTGCTACATCCTTACCTTGCCTCAAACCCCTGCATCTCTAAAGTCTTACATCCCGTTACGTCGGGTTAGTCTTGTTGAGTACCTTTGTACTCAGGGTTTGTTAACCCTTGTTACAGGTAAGTCGCATGTGCAGGCTTGTTTTGGTCCCTGCTGCATGTCTGTGTTTGAAGTCAATGACGATGAGGAGTGATGAATGGCCTTTGGACAAGGCACTAGTTTGTTTGATAAATAAAGTTAATGTAATGTTATCCCGCCACTATGGTTGTATGACACTTATGGTATTGTAAGTTTGAAAACAACTGGTTCGTAACTATGTTATCTTAAGACTTCCGCTATCTTTTACTCTGGTATATATATTTGAATAAACTGTTGTAATCTGCAATGTCTGTAATTGGAATCCTGTTTGAAAAGAGAATCGTGGATGATTCGGGTTTTCCCAAGGACACCCGACAGACCTGTTGAGTTGTTGTGAACTCGTGTTCACTGGTCTGTCAAGACAACGATAGGTACACGTGGGCCCGATTCCTTAGGAGGTTCTGCCACACCTGACAAAATTTAACTTTGGCAAAATACTAAATCCAAAACCTACAGCACAAAATTCACCCCTTAACTTATCCAATCACAGAACATAGATCAAGTTTGACAACTCCGAAAGCCATTGAAATGGAAACCATACCACATCATACATGAGATTTCATTAACCCGAAATCGCGAACTGAACATGCTAAAGGCAGCAACTACATTCAGATAGGATTTCAGAAGCACATTTCATTTCCACTAAGATAGGACAGACCACCATTACAGAAGCATCAGTGCAAGACAAACAGACAGATTAGAGATCCTTAGCTGCTACAGCACAAAATTCACGCCTGAACTTATCAAGCACAGGACATAGGCCAAATTTGACAAATCAAAAGCCATCGAAATGGTAACCATACTGAAACTGACGAAACTGAATAAGACCCTGAAACTGACGAAACTGACGGCGAGCAACAGGCGTTAACCGGCAGGCACTGCTGCCCAAGGGGCGCGGCCTCCCCGGCGGTGCTGCAGGGCAAGGCATGGGTCCCCGGCATCTCTCCCCCGCCCCCTCTCGTCTTCCCCAAATCGACGAACAGAGGAGCACCGGGCGGTGGCCGATTTCCGGTCAGGTAGGCCTCGCCGGGGGCGAGAGCGGACCGGCGAGACGCGCGGCGCCCGCTTGACCGTGGGGCTGTCCACGGCTCGCCCAGGGGCAGCGCGACGCTGGCGGCTGCGGCACAACGGCGCAGCTCATCCATGGCGCAGCATGGCCGCTAGGCGCCTGACTATCCACGATACGCACAGCTGCTCCGCCAAGTAACCCATCCCCTCGCCCCGCCTAGCTGCCCTCCCTCGTCCGAGCTTGCCTGGTCAAGCTCCCCACGCCGCCGGAGCGCCCTCGTCCACGCGAAGAAGGAGCAAGGACCCAGCAGAATACCACCGGCGAGGAGCAGGCGGAGGAGGGAAGGTTGCGCCGGCCATGGAGGAGGGAAGCTCCGCCCGCAGCCATAGAGAGGCCGGCCACCGGAGGTCTCCTGTCTCACTACTGCAGAGTCGGAGAGGGGAGGTGAACAGCAGCAGGGAGGTGATGCGAAACAGCAGGGAGGGCTGGCCAGGAAAGAACGGCCGCCCTCCAGGTTCTTCTGGAGCGAAGCTCAAAAGTGGCTTTGCGGATTCTGATTTTGACCTGTTTACATGCAAACTGGATGTCGTTTCCTGAATTTTGGTTCGGAGTGAGCCACCCAACCAAACAGCTCCTATATTTTCTTTCTTTAGCATCCGCGGACAAATCTTGAGTTCTTTTTGACACCTACTCCCTTCGTCTACATTCTAAACGTTTTAAGACAACTTAAGCAAACACTTAAATTACGCAGGTACCCATAGATTATTTCAATTATAGAGTTTCTCCATGAATCATGGCTTCCTTTTTAACGAAGTTTTCAAAAAGATTAATTTCACTTTTAGCCCCTCAACTATCATGTTGGTTTAATTTTGACCTCCAACTACATAACCGTCTAGTCCAGGTACTGGAACTTTCACAACCGTTCAGTTTTAGCACCTCGACGCGATTAAGACGGTTTGTGCTGATGTGCGCCTTGTTTTGACCTGCCACGCTGGCATTGACCGTCACGTAGCCGCGTGGGTCAAAACAGGAATTTGAAGCTGTTGGCCAACGGTGCTCATCTGGAAGACTCCACTCTCGCCGTACGCTAGAAAGCCGAGCATGGGGAGGGGCGGACCTGGCGAGGTAGGTGGTGTTGCGTGCAAGGATGGGTACATGGTACCAGGGCCGGCCGTGGCTCGACGGGAGGCGGTCCGTGGTCTGCTGGCCACGCGCACAGGCCCTGCTGCAGCGGCGCAGCACGGCGGCGGGGAAGGTGAGAGGGAGGCGGGAGGTCGAGCAAGGAGCTATGTGCAGGCTCGCCTCCTTCTTAAGCACGGCGCAGGGGTAGGGAGCGGCCAACATGGCGCCATGGGCGCCATGGCGAGCCATGTGCCGCCCGCACCGCTAGCGGCGACGGGGTCACAGGGGTCGCTGGGGCACCCACCCACGAAGGGATGGCCTGGACCGGAGCCGCGCCCTCACCCCGCCTGCACCGGGCCGTCGCGGCCGTTGGGGCCCCCGCTCGCGCCGGGATGGCTGAGAGCCTGGGACCGGAGCGGTCGGGTCCGCCACGGCTGTACCCCGCCTGCGCTTGGGTCGCCAGGAGCTCGAGCCATCTAGAACCAGAGTCACAGGGAACGCGGAACAGACCGTGGCTGGGACGACGTCCCAAAACAAACTGGATCGAGGAGGAAGAAAGCACGCGGTCTCGGAGAAACAAACTTACAAATTTGGCTTCACCGGCTTCCAACGACCGTGGGCAACCGGCGAGGCGGCATCGGTTGGGGGGCGTGGCGCTGGAGCGGCGCGATGGCGCTAGGTTGAGCGGAGCATCGCCGCGTTAGGCGATGGTGGCGGCGGCCGCCTGAGCTCGACGCCTCAACTGAATGGAGGCTTACCAACATTTTTTTATGACTCGGGACCTGAGCGGTCGGGTCCGCGTGGCCGCAGCGATGGCGACAGCGGCTACTCGCGCGCTCGCAGCGGCAACACCAACTGCTCGCACGACGCCATCGCAGCTGCTATCGCAGCAGCCGCCCCCATCCAAAAATTCATCGGCCTAACAGCATCCTTCTTCGATTCCTCATAGCCATGGCTCCCTTACCTCCCTAGTAACGCCCCTGAGCTAGCTGCTCGCAAGACCGACCAAGGTAATCGCTCAATTTGGTGGATTTTGCGCCGTCGGCCGCCATTGCCGTGGCTCGAGCTTCGCGCGCGGCCCCGCTCTCTGCCTCACTAAGTCAACACCACTTCGCCCATTCTAGGTCCATCCCGATGCCCTCCATCTTGACCTCGCACGAGTTCTAGGGAGCTTTGCGGTCGCGCCGGGAATGGGGCCCTTGCCGCCAGTTTCCATCGCCACTGAGCATGCCGCCGCGGCCAACTCTACTCCACCCACTATAACACCCCAGGTGTTTGGCTTCCACATTTGCACTTGCATTTCATAAACATGAGCATCATTCATCCATTCATGAGTAAGAATTGTATGAAACATGCTTTTGAGACATTGCAACATATTGTTACATTCTATGTGTGATTGTTTTAGGAAATGAATAGTGTGTAACCCTACACTCAAGTGCAACATGTGCAACACACTTTAGTGAAACATGGTTAGCTAGTACAATGCCACAAACTCATGAAACACATGAAACATGGTTTTGAAACAGAAGTCACAAAGTCACTTGTTTGTCCTTGTTTCAGTACATGTGATGCTTGATTTTGGTGTGACCAATGTGTGGTGTGGCTAATTATCCTCTTAAGCAACTTAGTTATACTTAGAATGTCATTAGGAACAATGTTCATGTTGATCATTTTGCCTAATTAGGTTTCCAAGTCATGGTTTGACTACTATGGACCCTAAGAGCTCCTGAGTTTGACTGTTTAAAAAGTGTAGCTTAGATTATTTGCATGTCTGAGCAACCTAAAGCAAAGTTGTAGAAAATTTTATAAGGAACAAACTTTGTTTAGGAGCCAAGTCATGAAAATGTGCAGAAGATGCTCTAAAGGGACCCACAAGTCAGTTTTAGGGTTGATTTGGAAACTCTGAAAAATTTCTAAGTGTTAACTGCATTCACCGATTACTGTGGCTGACTTTGGCTTGATGTAACTCGTGATTCTTTGAGAATTAGCTGATACTTTCTAAAGAAATGTTGTAGCCCTATTATAGCTCTACATGATTGCTTCAAGGAGATTTTGCTAACTCACCACCGATTAGGCGTTGGATGGTCATCAAGTAACGCTGTCAGGCATCGATGTCTTGACTGAATCGAAGCTACCGTGTCCGACCGGCAACAGGGTTTCACCGCCGCGTGTACACCGCGCGTCGCCGGCGCCCTGACCGCGCAGGCCATGTCGGGCTGCCGCGAGCCAAATGATGCCCCTACACGCGACCGAGAGCCCCCACAGCGCCACATTTCCTTTCTTTGCCTCCTTTGCTCTCCCACAGCGGCCGCAGTGGACCGTCGTCGTCGCCACCGGCTCCGCCGTGCTTGCGCATGCTCGCCGCAGTGCCACAGCCAGCAAGCGTCCACCCAAAGCTCCACTAGCACCCCATGCACCTCACCGTCACCCTTGCTGAGCCAGACGAGCCGTAGGTGAGGGCCTTTGGCCATTTCCGCCGTCGTTGCCCTTGCTGTCACCTCGCCGGAGTGGCACTCGCCGTGGCCAGCACTGCATGGTTCCCCTTTTCCTTCCCTAGCCTCCGTCTTAGCTTCACCGTCACTCACCGTTGCTTGTGTGATGATGTAGCCAGCTCTGCCGGTCCGATCAGGCCAGAACATGGCCGCACGCCGCCGTGCGCCATGGCCGAGCCACCGAGCTCCGTGGCCGGAGTGCTTAGAGGTCGGTAGAGAGCGTGATTAGGGCACCAATCAACATGGGAGGTCGAGGCGGTCACATTGGTGCCGTCGTCATCGCCGGAGACATCGCCGTCGGCGAGCTCCACCGGTCCCGCGCCGTCCCAAGCCGCCTCCTTTGTTTCATTTCACTAACACTTGGGTCCCACTGATTGAAGGGCCCTAGCTGTCAGCATCTGTTGAGTGAAATGATAGCTCATTAATTCCAGTTTTGATGCTATTTTGTAAAATCTATGTCTAGAGTTTGGTAGCTCCAAATTGGGTGGTTTCAATTTTGTTAGGATCATAGTGAAGTGTAGTATTTAGGAAAAATATAACATGAACACTTGTAATGGAATTTTTGGATGAATTAAATACGAACTTGAAATGTGTTTTTAAATACATGCAAAATTGTTTAAATTATATCTTGAGTTCCTGTGCTCCAAAAATTATGAAATTTTGTTGGTGAGCTATTCTTGCTTAGTAGGAGCTCTGGTAAAAATTTGAGAGTCATTGCATATATGGTTTTTGAGTTATAGATTTTCCTTTTATCATTGAATGATCCTTGTGTGAATTTTTGTAATTTATCTATGAATCCAATGACCATGAAATTTTGTGGGTAATGTCCTAGTACCTTAAGGGTGCTAGGAAAAATATAAAATCTATTGCTTGACACTTCTCACTAGGGTTTCCTAATTATGTCATTTTAAGCCTTTATGCCTTGTTATTTTTATAGGATGTTATACTTGCTCAAATGATGTGAAATTTGTATAGTAGTCTACTTGGAGCATGTGGTACCTATTGTAGATTAAATGGGGTAGTTTTCATATATGTTTACCATTTACCCTAATTAATTAAATAAATTAAAAAAGGCATTAAAAGAAATGAATGGATGGTGAACACTTTACTTTCTGGTGTTCTTGTGACATGAGTGATAAGTGAGTAGAGTTGATTTTGTCCAATTATCTGTTTGCAACATAAGTTAATAAATATTTCCTAGCATTGTCTTTCTGGACAGTTCTCGGGACTTTACAAAGTTACCCATAATATTTTGGTTTGCTGGGAATGTGGTGAATAGAAAAGTTGTAGATAACTTATGTATCTAGCTCCTATCAAAATTTGGTGGCAATTGGCCCAGTAGTTTAGGAGCTACAACTGTTTAAAGTTAGATCACAGTTTTGCTTGCTCTCTATCTTGTTGGACCAGCTTATGTGGTTCTATAAATTTGACCTGGTAAAACTTGGAATCATGCCTTGAGGTCTGAAAATGAATTGTAGGCAATTTCATAAGCTTTCCAAATTATCTTATGGCCTATCATTTCGATTTATAGATCTCCAGTTTTGGTCAGTTTACTATACCGCTATATAAGCTCCTGTTTTGCTGAAATACGAATGATTGTGTGTGCTCAGCTGTAATGTTCTTGTTGGTTGTTTAGGTGTTAGCCTAACTTGAGAACATGCTTAGGTGCAGGTGCTAGGTCCTTAACTGAAGATGAGCAATTGTACATTAGATTGTATAAACTTGGTAAGTTAAAGTAAATTGAATAGAGCTTAAGTCGGAAAATGCGGACTGCAGTAAGCATGTGCATTCCCCAAGCATTTTTAACTTCGTTCATGTGCATCCATAATATTTATCGTGCGCATACATGCAATAGGTGTGCCGGAGGGAGTGACGTTGCTAGAATTCGAGGGAGCGAGCTAGGAGGAGGAGCCCGAGGTGCAGGAAATCGACGAAGCAGCCGCCGAGGAGGAGTTGCCCGAGTGCCCTGACCACCAACCGTCCTCTTTCCTGAAAGGCAAGCCCTAGAGCATATTAAGTCTCCCATGTTTTTACAAATATCTTGAGTATCTCTTATTGTTGATGATGCAATAAGTATAGGAATTGGTTGGAACCAATTATTGTATTATATATTCATCCTTGTCCAGATATCGTACTTGAATCCTATTTAAGTTCAGGAACGGGTTAAATGCTTAGCCATGCTTAGTGCGGTAGAAGTCAGGTGATTTCCTGTCACCTACGAGCTTTAGGATGAGGTGGATCGCGGTTGGCTATATTTGCTATCGTGGAAAAGAACCATGTTAATAATGAATTAAGATCGGGCGGAGTCTTGTGTAGGTTTGGACATAGTGACTCCGTCTGTGTCGTTTAAGGACCGATACGCTGTGCATCCTCATGTCATGTTGAATGTAGCCTAACACTTAGCTGGCTAGATAACTCATTCCGACCACAAAGCCTAGTAGCTCGACTCAGGCCAGGAACACGAGCAGTGGCATGCATTCTAGAGGTAGTAAGGATGTGCGGAGAGCCATTGGCATAAGTCCAAGGCGGGTTAGAGTCCCGAGCAACCTTGGCAGAGTGGTTCTCTAAGAATGCCGATCTGTTTGGACTCGCAACTCCTGAATTCTGCCAAAGGTGACTTGTTTGCGACCCTGATGGGGGAAGCAGAGTTTGTGTTTAGGAATACCCCTCCAGCTGGATAGAAATCAATTTGAATCGCCGTCTCTCTCAGATAGTGAGAACTTGACTGAGCAGTGGCAACATAGATTCAATTAATTTAACAATATGGTTAAATGGATGATGATGATAATGTTGCCACGATTTATACCTGCTATGGTTATTAATGTTTGCATCTTAATCAAATGGTTGCTTAGTACAGGTGCTAACATGGATGACAGGTTAATGGCTAAAAGTCACTGCTAGTTCAGGTTAAGAGTTGATCATTATTACTTATGCTTTTCCACAAAGAGAAAGTGTCAGCCAGATCCACTAAATTAAGCTATTCATGATCCTTGGTGTCATTTGTTTTGGTTTCCGATGGGTAAGTCTAGCTGAGTACATTCTCATACTCAGGGTTTATTCCCTCTTGTTGTAGATGACCTTCTATATCAGGGCTTCTGTAAGTATTGTCTCCACACGGTGGGTGATGAAGACTAGATCATGGGCATGATCTCTGTTTCTCTTATCTGAATGCTTTTACAGGTTGTGATCAGCAAACCAGTATTTGTATTTGAACTCAGGTGTGTAAGTTAAACTATTTGCTTTCACGTACTTTACAACACTTGTTTTATAATAACGATGACTCTGAGGTGATGTAATCTAGTTGCAAACTGTCTATGAAATGTTGTAATGCATGATATGTTATGTTGAATTACTGTGATCTTGGTTGTATGCAAGTTGGTTTGAAATCCTTTGAGGTTTCAGTTGACTACCGGGTTTATATGGGCTCAAGTGCGAGAATTTGATCGTTCGGGCGATTGTTTTTTTTTGTACTTGTGCTCTTATAAATTGGTCGGTTCTATGATAGCTGACATCAGAGCTAGATTCAACACTAAACATGTCATACGGGTATTTAAAAACAAAAGCTTTATTATGAAAACGGTTTTCCAACTTATAGTTATATATAAGGGCTCAAAAATCAAAAAAAATTATAGTGTACTGGTGATCACATCCCTTGTAGCCCACTTAAGGACTTCCAGGTGGTTTATATAATTACTAACTTGGGGGGAAATTGATTGTTTCTATTTCGTCGTCCATGCGGCGTGCTATTGCATGGGTGCCATTCGCTTGAATGGTAATGTATGGATCAATTGCCTCTACGCCAAGGTAAGTATGAATTGTGAGGGCATGACCGTCCAACTGTCGGTCTAGGGGAGAGTTAGTTGTGGTTACTGGAGTATTTACATGTTGCATACATGTATATATGAAGGTACTTAATTGTGGGTACATCTATCGGGTAGTTTGGATACCAAAGTATATATATCTGGGGATGTATATATGGAGAGTATCTTAGTTACTAATTTCATTGTTAGCATTATATCTTGTTGGGTTGGGCTACAATGAAGTTTTCTGTAGGTACGCTAACAACGCACCATGTATATCGACTAGTTACCGCTAATTAAGAGAACATATGTATGCCACCATATATTCTGCTAAAACTTAACTTTTCTTAGGTTTGTGAGGACGTACATAATGAGCATGCATTATATTCACTCATGTCATTCATATTGCATTACTCCCCCCCTTATAATTGCTTATCCCAAGTATTAAGTTCCATCTCTCAACAAAATAATCCTCTCACGTGAGTTGCATCCCTTTTTGATACAGATGGCCGCACCCATGTTTCCTACTGGTAGCAACACCTTTTTAGACCAGTTCAGTATGCCCACCTTGCTCTGGAGGGTGCTCAATTCAGTTGGATACTCGGAGGCACCCCGCTACACATGGAGGCAGGCGGTGCAATTGGGAGATGTACCATGGTACGTTGTGACCTTTATAGTGCCGCAGAACCCCATGAGACCGTTGTGGCATGGGTGGAGCATTAAGACTGATGGGCAAAGCCCATGGGAAGCCGCTCAAGTGGCTGCCCTTGATGTGCTAATGGATATAGCACAAAGCTTCGGGGATGAGTTAGTGGGTGGACCAGCTTCATCCATTCCTCGAGTGGCTCCTACTGAGGCTGAGTGGACTCAAGAAGTTGGCCAGGCCTTGGTTCGAGGCTGCGGTGAATGTGTTTAGAGCGACAATGCTGGAATGAGTGCTATGATGGCCGTCTTGAAGCTTCGTTGAGTCAAGCAGGACACCCTTTCAAGTGTGTTAGAAGAAGCTGGCAAGGCAATGGCAGCCCAGCATAAGTTCAGATTGCGTGCCCGCAAGTATCACCGTAGGGTGGATGCATATGGGCGAGCTCAGCAAGAAGTAGATGAGATTCGAGGTATTGCAAATTATCGCCTACAGTAGTGGAGTCAGACAGCACGCGAGAGAGACGAGCTTCATAACCAACTTATGAACCTCACCATAGAGAGAGATGAGGCAACACAAGAGTTGGATCATGTGACCCATCATCGAGATGCAGCCTTAGAGTTGGCAGAAGAAAGATGTCAGGGCTGGATCATGGCTAACCACAATGCTTTCCAAAGGGAGCATGAGCTCCAAGAGCAGCTTGAAGAGCTTCAGGTTGAACACCATCAACTGAACAACCGTCTGTTTCCTATTCCTCACCCCATACCAAGGTATCCTAATGTGGGTGGACCTCAAGTGATTGAGGCCAATGAAGAAGAGGACGTGTAGATGGATGACAATGTAGCTGAACCTACAAATGAAGAAGAAGAGGAAGATCCGAAAGAAGTCCAAGGCGTCTCCAATGTGGACAACGATCACTTTGATGAGTAGTTAGTTAGCAAGTCTCACTAGTTTAAGCTTTTGCAATCATTGGTGTAATGGACTTAGTACTACGACTGATGTGGGATGTACCTTTTAATTCAAACCTGGCATGTAATGTACTTAAATCCGATCCCTTCGGGATGCGTACCTTGTTGGTTAAGTTTAAAACTTGTCATGTTGGAATGCACTACGTATGGCGCTAGTAATCTAATTGATGATGTGGTGATTGTAAAATGAATTATTGCCTCTATTTATTGTATGAAGTTTTTATTCTCTCCAGTAAATTCAGTTTGGCGTAATTACATTGTTCCTCTCCAATGTGCTAACATCACCAATAATTGCTGGTTGCGCATTATTGCAGATGCCTCGCACTCATTCCACTGGTGTGGCTGGTGATGATGACAATCTTCCACCATCACCACCACCCACACCAATAGAATTGATGGCAATTCTTGCGGAAGGACAGTGCACTATAGCTGAGGCTCTCCGCACGATTGCAAATCGTGATGGTCGTGGTGCACGCCAAGGACCAGAACCAAATCAGTATAGTGACTTCAAAGATTTCCTTGACACTAAACCACCGATCTTTAAGGAGGCTGAAGAGCCCCTCCAAGCTGATGAGTGGTTGAACACTCTCGAGCAGAAATTTCATCTGCTTCGCTTGACTGAGGTGCTGAAGACTGAGTATGCATCTCACCAACTGCATGGGCCAGCTAGTATTTGGTGGAGTCATCATCGGTCCACTATGCCTGCTAATGCCCAAATCACTTGGGATCAGTTCAAGTCTGCTTTTAGGGGAAATTATATTTCTCCTGGTCTCATGGCAATCAAGCATACGGAGTTCATAAAGCTAACCTAGGGGAACAAGAGCTTGAATGAATACCTATAGGCTTTCAATAACCTCGCAAGATATGCTACTGAGTTTGTCGACATTGATGCTAAGAAGATTGCTAGTTTCAAGCGGGGACTTAGCCCCAAATTGATGAAGACCATGGGAAATTGCAAGTGTGCTCATTTTAATGAGTTTGTGAGTGATGCTTTATCTCAAAAGAACAACAATGCTGTATATGCTGCTTTGAAGAATTGTAAGAGGGCCTATGAGGTAGGTGCCTCACAATCCAAGACTCCAGTCACACAAAGGGCCCCATTTCGTCCTCTAGCATCGGCTACTAAGTTCTGCCCACCGCAAAAGAAGAATCCAGGTAGGACTAGATTTTGCAAGGCCTTTATAGTTGCTCTTCCCAAGGGCACTACTAGTCAAGGCAGTTCCAAGGCTCCTCCAAGCAACATGCCATGCTGGAACTGCAACAAGACAGGCCACTAGGCAAGGGAGTGCCCTTACCCTAAGAAGAATAGCTACCAAGGTGTCCGTCAGGGGCAGGTGAACCACACTAATATTGCTGATATTCTATCAGGAGAGGTGGTAACTGCTGGTAAGTTCCTGGTTGATCAACACCCTACAGTTGTACTATTTGATTTAGGTGCTTCGCATTCTTTTATCAGTCCCGCATTTGCATCCAAGTTTATGCAGAAAACATACACTATTGAGGGTGAGAGTTATTGTATTAGGGCTGCCAGTGGTACTATCCCAACTAAGCTTGTAGTTGGGGATGTACAATTTGAGATAGAGGGGCGAAGTTATTAGGTTGATCTGATAGTTTTATCGGGGCTCGGTATCGACATGATCTTGGGAATGAACTGGATGAGCAGTCATGGAGTGCTTATTGATACATCGACTAGAGTAGTCATGCTCAGAGATCCTTGTAATCAGGAGGGTTTTCTAGTACAACTACCCAGGGACATCAATCTTTCTTGTATGGCTAATGCGATGCAAGCAAAGGCTATGGCAGATATCCCAGTAGTATGTGATTTTCCTGATGTTTTTCCCGATGATTTGCCCGGATTGCCCTTGGATCGAGATGTGGAGTTCAAGATAGAGTTGCTACCCGGTACAGCGCCCATCTCTAGAAGGCCTTATAGAATGGCTCCCAACGAATTAGCCAAACTTAAGACCTAGTTGAATGAACTTCTAAAGAAAGGTCTTATCCGTCCTAGTTTGTCTTCGTGGGGGTGCCCAGCTATCTTTGTGAAGAAGAAAGATCAATCCCTACGCATGTGTGTAGATTATAGGCCTTTGAATGCAGTCACAATCAAGAATAAGTACCCTCTGCCCCATATAGATATCTTATTTGATCAGTTATCTAAGGCAAAAGTCTTTTCTAAGATTGATTTGAGATCTGGTTATCATCAAATCAAAATTCGGCCTGAGGATGTTCCAAAAACTGCATTCTCTACAAGATACGGTCTGTATGAGTATCTTGTTATGTCTTTTGGATTGACCAATGCCCCCGCACACTTCATGTATTTGATGAATTCGGTGTTTACGCCTGAGTTGGACAAATTTGTGGTGGTATTTATAGATGATATCCTGGTCTATTCTGAGAATGAAGAAGATTATGTTGAACATTTGCGAGTGGTTCTCACTAGATTGCGGGAACACAAGCTTTATGTAAAGTTCAGCAAGTGTGAATTTTGGCTTCGTGAGGTACCTTTTCTCGGACACATGTTGTCCGATGGTGGAATTATGGTGGATCCCACCAAAGTGCAAGAAGTGTTGGACTGGAAGGCTCCAATCTAGGTGCATGAGGTTTAGAGTTTTCTAGGATTGGTCGGCTATTATCATCGTTTCATCCTAGATTTCTCTAAAATAGCCAAGCCAATGACTCAGTTGCTGCAAAAAGACATGAGGTTTGTCTGGACTTTCGAGTGTGATGCGGCTTTTCACACCCTGTGAACTCTTCTAACTTCGGCTTTAGTTTTGGCACAACTGGATATCGAGAAACCTTTTGATGTGTTCTGCGATGCATCAGGTATAGGTTTAGGAGCTGTTCTTATTCAGGAGGGTAGAGTCATTGCTTATACCTCTCGCCAACTTTGGAAGCATAGGTGAACTATCCGATGCATGACTTAGAACTTGCTGCAGTTGTTCATGCTTTGAAGGCCTGGAGACATTATTTGCTCGGCAATGTGTGCAACATCTACACTGATCATAAAAGTCTTAAGTACATCTTCACTCAACCTAAGTTGAATATGCATTAGAGAAGATGGCTCGAGTTGATCAAGGATTATAACCTCCAAGTGCACTATCACCCTGGCAAGGCAAACATCGTTGTGGATGCCTTAAGCAGGAAATCTCATTGCCACTCTTTGATTGAAAGTGATTTCCATTTGTCAAAACTCCTATATCCTGTAGTCCTTCACAACATCACCACCAGTTATACTCTATAGAGTCGAATTATTGAGTTACAGAAGACAGATTCAGGTGTGTTCCACATCAAGCACAAGATAAAAGAGCAAGAAACCAAGCATTTTCGGGTAGATGAGAATGACGTGTTATGGTTTAAGAATAGGTTAGTGGTTCCGAAAGATAGAGAGCTTAGAAATCAAATCCTATCCAAAGCACATTCCTCGAAATTGTCTATTCATCCTGGTAGTAGCAAAACGTATCATGATTTGAAGCCTCACTTTTGGTGGACCAAAATGAAGAAAGAGATAGCCACTTATGTGGCTAGGTGTGACACTTGTTGTCGAGTCAAAGCGGTGCACATGAAAGCTGGATTGCTACAGCCACTCCCTATTCTAGGTTAGAAATGGGAGGAGATAAGTATGGATTTTATTGTTGGACTCCCTCCTACTTAGAGGAATTTTAACTCTATTTGGGTGATTGTAGACCGTCTGACCAAGTCTGTACACTTCATTCCTGTTTGCATAGATTTTTGTCCAACTAACTATGCGGAGTTGTACTTTAATCAGATAGTCTAACTTCATGGGATACCGCGCACTATTGTCTCTAATAGAGGACCACAATTCACTGCTCGCTTTTGGGAGCACTTACATGGATTATTAGGAACTAAGTTAGTAAGAAGCTCTACCTATCATCCGCAAACCAATGGGCAAACTGAACGAGTCAATCAAATCTTAGAAGATATGCTGAGAGCACATGTCATCTCGGCTAAGGGTTCATGGGAAAAGTGGTTGCCCCTACCTAAATTCTCTTACAATAATAGTTATCAAGAGAGTATCAAGATGGCACTATTTGAAGCTTTGTATGGTCGAAAGTGTAGAACCCCGATGAATTAGGTTGAAGCCAGTGAAAGGAGATATTATGGAATTGATTTTGTTTAAGAAGCTAAAGAACAAGTCCATACTATCCAAACCTATATGGCCGCAGCTAAAGCTAGGCAGAAAAGTTATGTTGATCGTCATAGAAAACCTATTGAGTTCGAAGTTGGAGACTTCGTTTATCTAAAAGTCTCACCCATGAAGAGTGTCAAACGCTTTGGTGTGAAGCGAAAGCTTGCATCGAGATATGTCGGTCCATTTGAAATCATTGGACAAAGTGGTAAGGTAGCATACAAGATCCAATTACCTCCTGAGATGAGTGCTATCTTCAATGTCTTTCATGTATCCCAATTGAAGAAATGTCTTCGTGTCCCTAAAGAGAGAGTTCCACTAGGGGATATCGAGTTAAAATCTGATTTGACCTTTGAAGAAAAGTCAGTCCGAGTAATTGACACTCGTGAGCGAGTGACTCAGAGTCAGGTGGTTAGGTTTTACAAGGTCATGTGGAGTAATCAGGGTAGTGAATGTAACAACCCAAAAAAAATCCACACACCAAAAATTCCAACTGAATTTTTTTTTGTTTAAAACCTATGTATTGTTAAGTGACATGTGTGGAACCCAAACCCTAGCTTTGCATTAGGTGCAACCCAACTAGGTTATATCATCAGCAGAGCATGATGCATTGTCACATGTGTATTTGAAACTCCCATGAAATAGAATCTTGCATGCATCTTAATTCAATATGTGATTTGGATTTTATTGATTTAGGTGATGAGTAAATAAACCCTCATAACAATTGTTAAATTCCTTGAATTAAATCAATATCTAGATTTTGAAAAAAATGCCTTAATAAAAACCACAACTATTTTTGTATAACAAAAATAGTCAATAATATCCCTAATATATGGGAAAGGTAAAAACCGCCATGAATGACCCTTGTAAACCACCATCAAGCTAATAAAACCTAAGGCACTTTGACTAAACCTTGACTTAGTAATTAATTGCTGAAAACAGAAAATAGAAAAGCCTTCAGGAAATACCAGAAAATGGCAAAGGCCATTTCGGCCCAAACGACCTACCTAGCCCAGCCAAGGGCCCCTCCCTCTCACTCCCCCGCACGCCAGCCAGAGCGGGCCGACCCAACATCACGGCCCAGCAGCACAGCGCAGTAGCTGCAGCCTTCCCGCTCTAGGACAAACTAATAGGTGGGCCCTCATCGTCAGTCACACAGCAACAGGGTCTTCTTCCTCTCCACGCCGACCTCTCCCTCAATCGAGAACCGACCGAAGCAGCAGGCGCAGGCCTGGGGTCATGCAAAGAGCATGACCCTGTCCCCTTGGCATAGCATTCACGCGACCCCCACGATAACTATCCCATGCCCGTGAGCCGTCTGATGCACATCGCGCATCACCGCCGCCCGATCAACCGCCATTAGAGAAGCCTAGAGCTTCACCTATAAAAGGAGGAGCCCAGAACCCTAGCACCTCACCACACCTCATCGCCGCCGTGCGGTTCACACCAACACACTAAGCTGAGGGACAAGAGAGGAGAAGGAGAGGCGCGGAGAAGGACGCCGCTGCCGAAGCAAGAAGGGAGGAGCCACCGGTGAGGAAGATGGCGAGTACCTCTGTCCCGGCTTGGCTTTGCTACACCATCGACACTGCACCACCACCATCACCTTCGAGCTCCCCGCGGTGAGCCATCTTGCTGAGACCACCTCCCTAGCCAAATGGAACATGCACCGCCATGATCGAAACCTTGCTGAAGCTTCGAGCTTCGGCCTAGCCCAACTGGTTAGCTAGGGAGACCGCCATGGACACGATTGCCGAGACCCAGGACGCACTATGCATGCTGCCATCAGCCAAAAGGAGGACCCCAGCCATGATGTTGTACATCGGAGCAGGAGCGCACATGCATAGGCACACTCACCATGGTTGAGAGCACAACCATGGCAAGACCACCGTGTCTTCTACGTTGCGGTAAAGGCGACGTTGACACCCCGACTAGCTCCGCCATGATGAGAGACACACCACGCTCACCTTAGCCGAGGAAGAAGCCCACCAGAGCCCTACGTTGCCACACCGCACCTCATCGGAGCACCACCGCCTCTGCTTTGCCCCCACCACCGTGGTCGAAGCCACTAGGAGCACTAGGAGCTCCTTCAACATGCCCATCGTGGCCGTAGAAGCACCGTGGAGCTCACATGCTCCTCCAACTAGGCTCTCGCTACCACTATAGCCCTGTCCATGCACGCCGTCATTCACCGCGGCTAGAGCCCTAGGAAGCCCTAGCCGTCGCCCTGACCCCACTGTCGTAGTCGCCATGGCATGGGGAAGCTATTGCCTACCCTAATCAGACGCTAGCGCTGCCGTGGGGGCTCACCGATGACCTCACCGTCGGCGGGAGCCCCGTCGGGGAAGAGAAGGGGATTTTCCCCTCGCCGGCCACACGTTCGTGCACTGTGCGTGCTGATCTTTTAGCGAACCTGATGGGAATTCTCTTCATCAACGTCTTCCACGATGATGCAGCTTTGTTGTGACAATGACTCGCCATGTACCCATCCATCCAAGGATGAAAGCGAGCCACACCGAGCCATCGGCGAGCCACGTCAACCATGTCCTAAGCAGCTCCGCCGAGCTCCGACCACGACCACGTTGGCCATGTCCCAAGCAGCTCCGCCGAGCTCCGACCATGACCATGTCAACCATGTCCCGAGCAGCTCTGCCGAGCTCCGACCACGACCACATCGTGCACGTGAACCGAACCCTGGGAAGGAGTAAGTGGACTAGGTCCTTCATAGACCGGCTCTGCGGTCTATGGACCAACGCAGGCGGGTTCACCATGAACCACACCTCACCTGCGCCCATGGATCATGGCCCGTTAGTGGCCCAGTAAGACGACGTGGCTGCACCAGCGCGCGCCACGTGGCGTGTGAAAGCCCAGCCCATATCCAGGCCCAACCGGCCCAGTTTGGACCCAGCCTGAGCTGACCATTGACTGGTCCCACAAGTCAGCGATATAGAGCTACTGGACCCACTTGTCAGTGGGTGATGTCATGATGACATCATGCGGGTCCCACCTGTCAGTGACAAACACGGTCGAGGTGATGTTGTGATGATGTCACGATGATGTCAGCTGCTGACATGAGCAGCTCTGGACCCACCTGTTAGTACTAGAGCCGAGATGATGATGTCATGCTGATGTCATACTGATGTCAGGATGCCACGTGGACCAACAGGAGCGTGACACGTGTCAGCACGATATTAATTCAGCCTTTTCCCATTTTCAAAAATGATTGAAACTTCTGAAATTCATAACTAATTCATACAAACTCAGGAAAAATACAAGACTAGGACCAAAATTCATCTAAAATCGAGCTCTACGCAATGAACCCATGTTTGAGTGCATTTGACTCTTTTGAATTTTCATTTTCTTTTTATGCTATTCTATAGACGTCGCTAACACGACTATAATGCGATCGTTTGTAGATTCGGAGGAGAACCAGATGGACGAGGACTGAGAATACCGTGAGGAGTACGGAGACGACTACTCTGAAGGTGCCACATCCCACCCAATCTTGTAGCACCTATTACGCATGGCTAATATAGAGCTGCTATTGCTTTACTTTATTGTTATAATCACACTATGATAGGACTTGCATGGTAGTATGCTTTCTTGATGGCCTTTACCTTGACGCAACCTTACCCCTGCTCACCCTGCTGTTAGGCTAAGTCACACGTTTGCTGCTATATTTCACTGTTTATTATTTCTACTACGCTTATATATACCATATTGATGCGTGGTGGAAACTGGAGTTATCTAGACTATGAGGAGAGTGCTGCGTGTATGACTTGAGTGTGTGGAGGGTAAGGGTTGTGTCGACCAAGTTGGAGTATACGACGAGCCTAGGGCAAGTCTTGCCGTGAGGTGCTACCTGGGCACCCCTGGAATGGATACCTGTGGTGGGTAAATGGTGATATGAGGTGGCCATGGGTGTGAACCTATGATGGGAGGAGCCCAAGGTGGAGGTGCTGTGGTGGCATGGTAAAACCCTGATGAAGACATTCTGGCTTGGTCATGTCTAAGGACTTACTAGTACTCAAACTCACCGGGAAGCCTTACGTACCACTCGCCCTATATGGTGCGGGACGGCCAAACTACTTGGTAGGATATTGCCACTACTGCTAGGTTGATAGCGGACAGTGCAAGGAGGTACGAGGCATAGAGGATTTCCCCCACACCCTTCTGAGACTTCATGGAGACCTTATGGACCCAGCTCATGACTCATAGTTTCAGCCACCCTAGACTAGACTTGGGGTGTACTAGGGCTGAATGGTAGAGTGGCATTATCCTAGGCTAGCAAGCGGCCAGAATCAGCCCAGTTGATGATGGTCAGCGAAGAAGGCAGATCTTGTGGTTATGTAAAACCTCTGCAGAGTGTATGGTTGATCAATTGATACATATGCCGACTTGTCGGCTATGGACCTTTCCTGGGTTTTGCTTAAACTAGATAGCGAGATGAGTCCTTCTCTTCTTCCCCCATGAGAGAGTGTCGGTCATAGCCAAGGGCTACGAGCCTTGAGACAGTGCCAAGAGGGAGTTGGCCTGTCGACTGAGCGATGGTATGGTGACGATATGGAGATGGTGGTATACCAATCCCAGGATTGAAACCTGGCTCTAGATGGAAATGGGGTGGAATGTGTGTGAGAATGGTGTTAAAACTTGACCAACTATTATTATATACTTGATATGCTAAAACATAGGAAACGACAGCCTTATAGGTTCCTTTTGATTATATCCAACTTGCATCTAATTTCCACAAAGCAATGCTCATAGGGTGGGAGTGGTCAGTACAAATCGTACTGATAAATTTTGGCACACAGGTTCTGCTGAGGAGTATAGCTCTGAGGAGTTTGACGGTTGAGGGGTTTGTTCCTATGCTCGAGTTTGGTGATCTTATCTTCAAGCAGTTCTGAATGAATGCTACTTTTGATTCCGCCAATGCGGCGATGTAATAACTTATGTAATTCCACACTATTTGTACTCTGATATTACATTGTATGGATGTGATATTCGACTGGAATTTGGGTAATATGATCTATAATGGTCTTATTACACTTTGACTCTGTGGATTTTCCTTCGCGGAAATCAGGTCATTTCAGTGAACGCAATGCAACGTGGGAAAGAGAAGATTATTTGAGGAACGGTTATAAGGAATTCTATCAACAATGGTGTTGTCAAATCTTGAGATGAGATTTTTATAAGGGGGGAGGGCTGTAACACCCCAGGTGTTTGGCTTCCACATTTGCACTTGCATTTCACAAACATGAGCATCATTCATCCATTCATGAGCAAGAATTGTATGAAATATGCTTTTGAGACATTACAACATATTGTTACATTCTATGTGTGATTGTTTTAGGAAATGAATAGTGTGTAACCCTACACTCAAGTGCAACATGTGCAACACACTTTAGTGAAACATGGTTAGCTAGTACAATGCCACAAACTCATGAAACACATGAAACATGGTTTTGAAACAGAAGTCACAAAGTCACTTGTTTGTCCTTGTTTCAGTACATGTGATGCTTGATTTTGGTGTGACCAATGTGTGGTGTGGCTAATTATCCTTTTAAGCAACATAGTTATACTTAGAATGTCATTAGGAACAATGTTCATGTTGATCATTTTGCTTAATTAGGTTTCCAAGTCATGGTTTGACTATTGTGGACCCCAAGAGCTCCTGAGTTTGACTATTTAAAAAGTGTAGCTTAGAGTGTTTGCATGTCTAAGCAACCTAAAGAAAAGTTGTAGAAAATTTTATAAGGAACAAACTTTGTTTAGGAGCTAAGTCATGAAAATGTGCAGAAGATGCTCTAAAGGGACCCACAAGTCAGTTTTAGGGTTGATTTGGAAACTCTAAAAAATTTCTAAGTGTTAACTGCATTCACCGATTATTGTGGCTGACTTTGGCTTGATGTAACTCGTGATTCTTTGAGAATTAGCTGATACTTTCTAAAGCAATGTTGTAGCCCTATTATAGCTCTACATGATTGCTTCAAGGAGATTTTGCTAACTCACCACCGATTAGGCGTTGGACAGTCATCAAGTAACGCAGTCAGGCATCGATGTCTTGACTGAATCGAAGCTATAGTGTCTGACAGGCAACAGAGTTTCATCGCCACGTGTACGCTGCGTGTCACCGGCGCCCTGACCATGCAGGCCATGTCAGGCTGCCACGCGCCAAATGAAGCCCCTACACATGACCGAGAGCCCCCCCGCGCCACATTTCCTTTCTTGCCTCCTTCGCTCTCCCACAGCGGCCGTAGCAGACCATTGTCGTTGCCACTGGCTCCGCTGCGCTTGCGCATGCTCGCCGTGGTACCACAGCCAGCAAGCGTCCACCCAAAGCTCCGCTAGCACCCCACGTACCTCGCCGTCACCTTCGCTGAGCCAGACGAGCCATAGGTGAGGGACTTTGGCCATTTCCACCGCCGTTGCCCTTGTTATCACCTCGCCAGAGTGGCGCTCGCCGTGGCCAGCACTGCACGGTTCCCTTTTTCCTTCCCTAGCCTCCATCTTAGCTTCACCATCACTCACCGTTGCTCATGTGATGATGTAGCCAGCTCCGCCGGTCTGGTCAGGCCAGAACATGGCCGCGCACGCCATGCACCATGGCTAAGCCGCTGAGCTCCGTGGCTAGAGTGCTTAGAGATCGGTAGAGAGCATGATTAGGGCACCAATCAATGCGGGAGGTCGAGGCGGTCACGTTGGTGCCATCGTCGTCGCCGGAGATACCGCCGTCGGTGAGCTCCGCTAGTCCCGTGCCATCCCAAGCCACCTCCTCTATTTTGTTTCACTAACACTTGGGTCCCACTGACCGAAGGGCCCCAGCTGTTAGCGTCTGTTGAGTGAAAGGATAGCTCATTAATTCCAGTTTTGATGCTATTTTGTAAAATCTATATCTTGAGTTTGGTAGCTCCAAATTGGGTGGTTCCAATTTTGTTAGGATCATAGTGAAGTGTGGTATTTAGGAAAAATATAACATGAACACTTGTAATGGAGTTTTTGGATGAATTAAATAGGAACTTGAAATGTGTTTTTAAATGCATGCAAACTTGTTTAAATTATATCTTGAGTTCCTATGCTCTAAAAATTATGAAATTTTGTTGGTGAGCTATTCTTCCTTAGTAGGAGCTCTGGTAAAAATTTGAGAGTCATTGCATGTATGGTTGTTGAGTTATAAATTTTCATTTTATCATTGAATGATCCTTGTGTGAATTTTTGTAATTTATCTATGAATCCAATGACCATGAAATTTTGTGGGCAATGTCCTAGTACCTTAAGGGTGCTAGGAAAAATATAAAATCTGTTGCTTGACACAATTCACTAGGGTTTCCTATTTATGTCATTTTAAGCCTTTATGCCTTGTCATTTTTGTATAGGATGTTATACTTGCTCAAATGACGTGAAATTTTTATAGTAGTCTACTTGGAGCATGTGGTACCTACAGTGATTTTTGTAGATTAAATGAGGTAGTTTTCATATATGTTTACCATTTCCCCTAATTAATTAAATAAATTAAGAAAGGCATTAAAAGAAATGAATGGGTGGTGAACACTTTACTTTCTGGTGTTCTTATGACATGTGTGATAAGTGAGTAGAGTTGGTTTTGTCCAATTATCTATTTGCAACATAAGTTAATAAATATTTCCTGGCATTGTCTTTCTAGACAGTTCTCGGGACTTTACAAAGTTCCCCATGATATTTTGGTTTGTTGGGAATGTGGTGAATACAAAAGTTGTAGATAACTTATGTATCTAGCTCTTGTCAAAATTTAGTGGCAATTGGCCTAGTAGTTTAGGAGCTACAACTGTTCAAAGTTAGATCACAGTTTTGCTTGCTCTGTCTTGTTGGACCTGCTTATGTGGTTCTGTAAATTCGACCTAGTAAAAGTTGGAATCATGCCTTGAGGTCTGAAAATGAATTGTAGGCAATTTCATAAGCTTTCCAAATTGTCTTATAGCCTGTCATTTTGATTTGTAGATCTCCAGTTTTGGTCAGTTTACTATACCGCTATATAAGTTCCTATTTTGCTGAAATACGAATGATTGTGTGTGCTCAGTTGTAACGTTCTTGTTGGCTGTTTAGGTGTTACCGTAACTTGAGAACATGCTTAGGTGCAGGTGCTAGGTCCTTAACTGAAGATGAGGAATTGTACATTAGATTGTATAAACTTGGTAAGTTAAAGTAAATTGAATAGAGCTTAAGTCAGAAAATGCGGACTGCAGTAAGCATGTGCATTCCCCGAGCATTTCTAACTTCGTTCATGTGCATCCATAATATTTATCGTGCGCATACATGCAATAGGTGGGCCAGAGGGAGTGACATTGCTGGAATTCGAGGGAGCGAGCCAGGAGGAGGAGCCCGAGGTGTAGGAAATCGATGATGCAGCCGCCGAGAAGGAGTTGCCCGAGTGCCCTGACCACCAACCATCCTCTTTCCTGAAAGGCAAGCCCCGAAGCATATTAAGTCTCCCATGTTTTTACATACATCTTGAGTATCTCTTATTATTGATGATGCATTAAGTATAGGAATTGGTTGGAACCAATTGTTGCATTATATATTCATCCTTGTCCAGATATCGTACTTGAATCCTATTTAAGTTCAGGAACGGGTTAAATGCTTAGCCATGCTTAGTGCAGTAGAAGTCAGGTAATTTCCTATCACCTACGAGCTTTAGGATGAGGTGGATCACGGTTGGCTATATTTGCTATCGTGGAAAAGAACCATGTTAATAATGAATTAAGACCGGGCAGGAGTCTTATGTAGGTTTGGACATAGTGACTCCGTCTAGGTCGTTTAAGGACCGATACACTGTACGTCCTCATGTCATGTTGAATGCAGCCTAACACTTGGCTGGCCAGATAACTCGTTCTGACCGCGAAGCCTAGTAGCTCGACTCAGGCTTGGAACACGAGCAGTGGCGTGCATTCTGGAGGTAGTAAGGACGTGCGGAGAGCCATTGGCATAAGTCCAAGGTGGGTTAGAGTCCCGAGCAACCTTGGCTAAGTGGTTCTCTGAGAATGCTGATCTGTTCAGACTCGTGACTCCTGAATTGTGCCAAAGGTGACTTGTTTGTGACCCTGATGAGGGAAGTAGGATAGAAAGCGATTCGAATCGCCGTCTCTCCCGGATAGTGAGAACTTGACTGAGTAGCGGCAACGTAGATTCAATTAATTTAACGATATGGTTAAATGGATGATGATGATAATGTTGCCATGATTTATACCTGCTATGGTTATTAATGTTTGCATCTTAATCAAATGGTTGCTTAGTACAGGTGCTAACATAGATGACAGGTTAATGGCTAAAAGTCACTGCTAGTTCAGGTTAAGAAGTTGATCATTATTACTTATGCTTTTCCTGCAAAGAGAAAGTGTCAGCCTAGATCCACTAAATTAAGCTATGCATAATCCTTGGTGTCATTTGTTTTGGTTTCCTGATGGGTAAGTCTAGCTGAGTACATTCTCGTACTCAAGGTTTATTCTCTCTTGTTGTAGATGACCTTCTATATCAGGGCTTCTGTAAGTATTATCTCCACCCGACTGGTTGACTGAAGACTAGATCATGGGCATGATCTCTAGTTTCTCTTATCTGAATGCTTTTGCGGGTTGTGATTAGCAAACCAGTATTTGTATTTGAACTCGGGAGTGTAAGTTAAACTATTTGCTTCCGCATACTTTACAACACTTGTTTTGTAATAACTGATGACTCTGAAGGTGATGTAATCTATTTGCAAACCAGTCTATGAAATGTTGTAACATATGATATGTTATGTTGAATTACTGTGATCTTGGTTGTATGCAAGTTGGATTCAAATCCTTCGAGGTTTCAGTTGACTACAGGGTTTATATGGGCTCAAGTGTGAGAATTTGATCGTTCCAGCGATTGTTTTTTTTTGTACTTGTGCTCTTATAAATTAGTCGATTCTGTGACACCCACCTTGGACTTGCTGCAGGTGGGATATACCATGGGGAGGTGACCCCTTTGCAACTTGGCCGGTTCCTGTGCTGAGCTCGGCCTTGTGCTGTCACGGCGCGACACTCGTGCCTCCATTGTTGTGCGCCTCTGCCATGGCTGCCGCCGTGGTGCCTGAGAGGAACTGAGAGGGAGAGACAGAGCTAAGCGGGCTAGCTCCTATTTTGACCCACACGGCCATCCTACGTGGCGGTCAATGCCAATGTGGCGGGTCAAACCCAAGGACATGTCAGCACAAACCGCCTCAATCGCGTCGAGGTGCTAAAATTGAATGGTTTTAAAAGTTTCAGTGCCTGCATCAGACGGTTTTGTAGTTGAGGGTCAAAATTAGACCAACATAATAGTTGAGGGGCCAAAAGTGAACTTAATCCTTTTCAAAATATAGATAGAGTTATTATATACAATGCATTATGATGAGGACATCACTCCTTCGGATGTACCCGCTGATCCTCCAACCGTCATGCAAGGTCCAATGACCTGGGTTCGAATGCATCAACTCAATTTAGAGGTGAGCTCGTTCCTAAGCGATTCTTTTTATACTTTTGAGAATAGACTACTATCTAATGATGTTATCTTGCTTAGGAACATTGGAGAGGGTTATGAAGGACTTAGAGGACATGGTGGAGGTGAAGGTGACCAGCAAGGACGTCCAACAGGAACCGGAGGCCTGGTCCAACATGATTTCGAGTCTATCTCGGCCTCCAGCATCAGTCTACCTTAAACTGGTCACCCAAGACGCATACTGACTCTGTTTTCGACGATCCATATATGGATGGAAAGCTAATTTGATAAGGAAGCAAATCCAAGTGGTCTCACATCAAAAGCTATTCGGAATCAACGGGAATTGTCAAAACAAGTCAGCATCTAGAATCTGCCAGGGTGCTAGGACACCGTCTTTTGGTCCGTTGGACCATGTATCGAGTTTGGGCCCATTAGGGGCGCGTCTAGGGGTCTTGCATGACCCTAGAGTCTTCATAAACAGCCGCCACCCCTCCATTAGGGCTTGGGTTTTGCTTAGATTATTCTGTCAAGAACAGTTTCACCGTTCATCGGTTTGTGAGACCCCAACTTTGAGAGATTAATCATTCATCTGCAATTTGGTTATATTCTTTCTTGTTCTTGCTTGTGTTCTTCATTGCGTAGGTAGGGATTAGCCTTCTTGGTGAGGTCAACCTGGTTTGAGACTTGGTTGATAACCAGAGGAGCTGTGGTGCTAAGATTGCAGGGTTCGATCTTTCGATCTGAAGCCGGATCGGTGTGTCATTCTCCGCCACAACGATAGTTACCACCATCTAACAGAAGATCGGGATCCCCGTTTCCATTAAGTGGTAATAAGAGCTAAGGTATACCATCAGGTTCACATTTATTCCCTAGTTTGAGTGTTTCGCATTCGTCCCATAGTTCAGTGCCATACTCGTTTTTCCTGTCCTAGAACCTTCCGTGCCATAGCCTTTGCATATTTCAGTTTTAGAGTCCGTCGTGTTGAGTTTATGTCCTAGTCAAGGTCTTGTTGCTGATTAGGTCATGTTAGAGTCTAGTTCGTGTATTTTCCCCCATTGTTTCCATCAAATCTTTGCTGTTGTGACCAGTTTTGGGCATATTTTTCCCGTTTTGTCGTCTAATTCGGAGCCAATTCTTAAAACTGGTCTAGTTTTCGCATACGAACTCTGATTTCGATGTTCCATATATCAAAATCGATCAGAAAAAAATTTTGAATCCATCCATACCCCAATTTGGGGTTCGAAATTTTTAAATTGGTCAAAAAGTGGTCATAAGATCCTCTTTTCGTGGTCATAAGCTTTTTATCGATTTTGAGCAAGTTTTCTAAAAATTCCATAGGCCACGTATTACACTTGTTTGAGGTCATATTTTCTATGGTTACTTGTTTTGTGCTCCTAAGTAAAGGAAAAATATCAAAAAATAAAATAAAAAGTCAAAATTTCCCAAAAAACAACGACATCCCAAAAAATAGAAAAAAAGAGGGGCAAAAGAGGAACAATATCTAGAGGAGCATATAGAGAAGACCAAAGTGAGTTGTGTTTGCATGTGCTGTCTGGTTCCTTGTTTGTGTTGCTGCTTCCATCCACCATACTTGTTTTTCACACACCTGTCACCCTTCTATCCACCATACTTTTATCACACGCCTAGTACTTGGAACATTTTAGACCAGCAACGAGAACAAGTACTTTGGACTATAATTCAGCATTACTTTCTGTTACTGACTTGTGTGCCAGATATACATATTACTCTTTGTTTGCCTTCCAAGCTACACAAATTCTTCAGATCAGTACGGAAAAAGGGCTTTGCAATCTCGGTAGCACTACCTCATAGGTATCACAAACCAGCCGCTGGTTGTACCGCCCGCTGCTTGCGTTGGTAAGAACTTTGTAAGAGCTTGGTAAGACGCTTCCACTTGCTGTGAAAAGTGACACCACTACAACCACATAGTCATTTGGTATGGATAACTTTCACCGTTTGTTCCTATTTTTGTGTTTACAATGGCAGGAGCTGATCAGACTGGAGATAACAATCCTAAGGGTTTCAACAAGTATGTCAGCCAAGAGCAACTACAAGCTATTGTAGAGGATGCCCAAAAAAGGATGAATGAGGCCGTCAGGAAGGCTGTCACTGATGCACTCATTGAACTCAACATTGGCAACAACATGGAGAGATTGGACAAATAAATTTCCACGCTAACCGATAAGGTTACTGAGTTGGAAACATTGGTGGCAGTCAACAACAATGATGTCTCCGGCAACAACACTGATGGTCTCTTGCTAGAAGAGATGGTGCATGATGCCATTGGGAACATAGATCGAGCAGCCTTCTGACAAGCAAGATTACGACGATGTCTTCGCCGCAACACGACAGGTATGGGAGGTGTCCACCACCATGAAGGTAATAATCACCGTGTACCCGATGATCCTTATGCTAAGATTAAGTTCACAATACCATCTTTTTTGGGTCATTATGATGCTGAGGGATATCTTGATTAGGAGATGACAGTAGAACAAAAGTTTAGTGCCCACTTTGTGCCTGAGCATCATAGAGTTAGACAAGCTAATAGTGAGTTTAAGGATTTTGCCATTATTTGGTGAAATGGGCTTGCTGCACAGGATGCTTTACCTGGTACATGGGAAGAACTTAAGGTAGCTATGCGTGATCGCTTTATTCCTCCTTCTTATCATAGAGACTTGCGTAAGAAATTGATGCATTAGAACAAGGAGATAAATCTGTATAGGATTACTATGGTGAGCTCCAAAAGGGATTGATGCACTGTAGTGTTGTGGAGGGGAATGAAGATGCCATTTGTCATTTTTATTCGGGTTTGAGGCATGAGATTCAGGACATTGTTGATTATAAAGAATTTAACACTATCAACTAGTTGTTTTTGTTTGCTATGCTTGCAGAAAAGGAATTGCAGGGGCATGAATAGCAGAGCAAGAGCAAGGTCAGCACCACATACACGCCACGCTCGGCACCATCTTCGGGGCTAACCAAGCCAACCACTTTTCGGGTGCCTCCACCAATGAGCAAGCGACCAACAGCCTCTGGAGTTTCTGCTACACCTAAGGCACCTTCCACACGACCTTCCAATTCAGGTAAAAATTCTTTGCAGGTGCCTACCAAGAGTGCCTCATCCGTTGCATCGACAGGACGCACTTTGGGCATTCAGTGCCACCGCTACCATGGCATTAGCCATGTGCAGAAGGACTGCCCAAGTCAGCGGGCATATATTGCTATAGAAGATGATTACATCAGCACCTCTAACATTAAGGATGAAGAAGACCAAGATGTAGATGAGGAGGACGGCAAAGTCCTTGGTGATGAGGCCACGACATCCTATAGGAGCATCATTGTATAACGGGTGCTCAGCTCATAAGTCCAACAACCTGAGAAGCTACAATGCCATAACTTGTTCTAGATTTTCTTCATCATCAGCAATCGTCGAGCACATGTCATTATTGATGGAGGTAGCTGCAACAATTTGGTGAGTTCTGATTTAGTCAAGAAGCTTGGCTTGACACACGCCCACACCCACGTCCATACCATATTCAGTGGCTAAATGATTCTGGTAAAGCAAAGGTAACACAAACTTGCAGAGTTTCATTCTCCATTGGTTCTTATGTTAATTCTGTTGATTGTGATGTGGTACCTATGCAAGCTTGTTCACTTTTATTGGGTCATCCTTGGGAACATGATAATGATGCTACACACCGTGGTAGAAGTAATAAATACATTTTTATTCATAAAGGAAAGAAAATTACTTTGGTACCTTTGACCCCTGCTCAAATTGTACAAGCTGATAGAGAACGCACTGCTAGTTTGAATGAAGTTCAATCTGAAAATCAGTAAGTTGCTAATTCTATTTTCCCACCTAAAAAGGATAAGTCTATATCTATTTCTAAGGCTGAGGGGATTAAATTGAAGGGTGGTGTTATGCTTGCAACAAAATATGACTTTGCTGAATTTTCTGATGATGATATTTGCTATGCTTTGGTATACAAACGAGCTATGTTTCGCTTGATGATATTGTTAGCTTGAATGCCTCCTGCTGTGACTAACCTTTTGCAGGAGTATGAGGACATTTTTCCAGCTGAGATACCCCCGGGGCTGCCACCTATGAGAGGAATAGAGCATCAAATTGATTTGATTCCGGGAGCAACCTTGCCCAATCGTGCTGCTTATCGAACCAATCCTAAGGAGATTAAGAAAATTCAGCGGCAAGTCCAAGACCTCTTGGACCGCGGGTATGTACGTGAAAGCCTTAGTCCTTGTGTCGTTCCTATACTTTTGGTTCCTAAGAAAGATGGAACTTGGTGTATGTGTGTTGATTGTAGAGCCATCAATAATATTACTATTCAGTATCGTCATCCTATTCCTAGGCTAGACAACATGCTTGATGAGTTGTGTGGTTCTATAATTTTCACTAAGATTGACTTGCGAAGTGGCTACCACCAGATTAGAATGAAACTTGGAGATGAATGGAAAACTGCGTTTAAAACCAAACTCGGGTTGTATGAGTGGTTAGTTATGCCTTTTGATTTGACAAATGCACCTAGCATTTTCATGCGCTTAATGAATGAAGTTTTAAGAGATTTTATTGGTTATTTTGTGGTAGTTTACTTTAATGATATATTGATTTACGGCAAGTCTTTTGATGAACATATGGATCACTTACGTGCAATTTTTAATGCTTTATGTGATGCATGTTTATTTGGTAACCTTGAGAAGTGCATCTTTTGCATGGATCGAGTTTCTTTTCTTAGCTATGTTGTAACTCCATAGGGAATTGAGGTGGATAAGATGAAAATTGAAGCCATAAAGAGCTGGCCGGTTCCCCAAACCATCACACAGGTGAGGAGTTTTCTTGGTCTTGCAGGATTCTATCGTAGCTTCGTTAAAGATTTTAGCACCATTGCTACCCCGTTGCATGAGTTGACAAAGAAAGGAGTAGTGTTCCATTGGGGAAAGGCACATGAGGAGTCCTTTGGCACTTTGAAGGACAAGCTTACACACGCACCATTGCTGCAACTTCCAAACTTTGGTAAGACTTTTGAGCTAGAATGTGATACTAGTGGAGTTGGCATTGGAGGTGTTTTGATGCAAGATGGTAAACCCATTGCTTACTTTAGTGAAAAATTGCATGGCCCTGTTCTTAATTATTCCATGTATGATAAGGAATTGTATGCACTTGTTTGTTCTTTAGAGACGTGGCGTTATTATTTGTGGCCTAAAGAATTTGTTATTCATCCTGATCATGAATCACTTAAGTATCTTCGCTCTCAAAATAATCTGAATCATAGGCATGCCAAATGTGTTGAATTTATTGAATCTTTTTCTTATATTATCAAACACAAGAAAGAGAAGGATAATGTGATTGCTGATGCTTTGTCTAGAAGATATACATTGCTATCCCAACTTGATTGTCGGATTTTTGGTCTTCAATCAATAAAAGAACAATATGCGTTTGATTCTGATTTTAAGGATGCGTTGCTTAATTATAGAGAGGGACGTATATGGAATAAGTTTATAATCAATGATGTGTTTTTGTTTAGAGCTAACCGCCTATGCATTCCAATTGGTTCCGTTCGTATTTTATTGTTGTAGGAGGCATATGTAGGTAGATTGATGGAACATTTTGGTGCCAAGAAGACGGAGGAGGTGCTGTCCACACACTTCTTTTGGCCAAGGATGAGGCGAGATGTAGAGCGATACGTGGCTCGGTGTGCCACATGTCAAAAAGTTAAGTCGCGGTTGAACCCACATGGTTTGTATATGCCTCTTCCTGTTCCTTTTACTCCTTGGGCTGATATATCTATGGATTTTGTATTGGGTTTGTCCAAGGACTAAGAGAGGGAGGGATAGCATTTTTGTGATGGTTGATCGTTTTTCTAAGATGGCACATTTTATTTCTTCTTATAAGAGCGACGATGCTGTTCATATTGCTGACCTTTTCTTTTAAGAAATCGTTCGCTTGCATGGTATGCCTTCTACTATTGTTTCAGATCACAACGCAAAATTCTTGAGTTATTTTTGGCACACGTTGTGGACTAAATTGGGGACCAAGCTGCTGTTTTCTACAACATGTCATTCCCAAACTGATGGGCAAACTGAGGTTGTGAATCGAATATTGTCCACCATGTTGAGAGCAATTTTGAAGCGCAATTTGAAGATGTAGGAAGAGTGTTTGCCGTATGTGGAGTTTGCATATAATAGGGCGGAACATTCCACCACCAAGGTAAGTCATTTTCAGGTAGTGTATGGTTTTAACCCCCAGTGCTTCCTATTGATCTTTTGCCTTTACCTACCACTGAGAGAATATATAGTGATGCTAGAGAGCGTGCTGATTTTATTCGTAAGTTGCACGAAACAACTAAAGCAAATATTGAAAGAATGAATGAAAAATATATAATTGCTGGTAGTAAAGATAGAAAAGAGATTAAACTTGAACCGGGTCATTTGGTGTGGTTACATTTGAGAAAAGATAGATTTTCTGAGCTGCATACGTCTAAATTAATGCCAAGAGCAGCTGATCCTTATAAGATCATTGAGAAAATAAATAATAATGTCTACAAACTTGAGTTGCTACCCGAGTTTGGGGTTAGTCCCACCTTTAACATTGCAGATTTAAAATCTTATTTGGGAGAAGATGAGCTTGAGTCGAGGACGACTCCATTTCAAGAGGGGGAGGATGATGAGAACATCACTCCTTCGGATGTACCCACTAATCCTCCAACCATCATGCAAGGTCCAATGACCTGAGCTCGAATGCGTCAACTCAATTTAGAGGTGAGCTCGTTCTTAAGCGATTCTTTTTATACTTTTGAGAATAGATTACTACCTAATGATGTTATCTTACTTAAGAACATTGGAGAGGGTCATGAAGAACTTAGAGGACGTGGTGGAGGTGAAGATGGCCAGCAAGGATGTCCAACAGGAACCGGAGGTCCGGTCCAACATGATTTCGAGTCTGTCTCGGCCTCCAGGACCAGTCCGTCTTAAACTGGTCACTCAGGATGCATCCGGACTCCATTTTCGATGATCCATATATGGATGGAAAGCTAATTTGATAAGGAAGCCAATCCAAGTGGTCTCATGTCAAAAGCTGTTCGGAATCAACGGGAATCGTCGAAACAAGTCAGTATCCAGAATCTACCAGGGTGCTAGGACACCGTCTTTTGGTCCGTTGGACCATGTATCGAGTTTGGGCCCATTAGGGGCGCGTCCAGGGGTCTTGCACGACCCTAGAGTCTTCATAAACAGCCGCCGCCCCTCCATTAGGGCTTGGATTTTGCTTAGATTATTCTGTTAAGAACAGTTTCACCGTTCATCAGTTTGTGAGACCCCAACTTTGAGAGATTAATCATTCATCTATAATTTGGTTATGTTCTTTCTTGTTCTTGCTTGTGTTCTTCGTTGCGCAGGCAGGGATTAGCCTTCTTGACGAGGTCAACCTGATTCGAGACTCGGTTGATAACCAGAGGAGCTATGGTGCTAAAATTGCAGGGTTCGATCTTTCGATCTGAAGCCGGATCGGTGTGTCATTCTCCGTCACAACGATAGTTACCACCACCTGACGGAAGATCGGAATCCCCGTTTCCATTACATTATATTTCAATACAAATTTTAAAAGTCATAATGCACTGTATTTCAGGACGGAGAAGTAGGTATGCTTGGCTGCCTCTCCTCTTTCCTTTGTTTCTTGCAACTCGCAGGGCACTTAGTTTTTTTTTGACGCACACAACCCACGCAGCTTACACTCACACACGTACACATGCGTGCGTGTCCGTATACACACAGAGAAGAGATTGGGATGCGACGTCGCCTTCAGTGTACAGGAAACACGCAGTACCATCGAATATGCATGGATGCAGTGTACTCTAAAATTTTTAGAAAAATTCAGAAAAAAAGCGATACCGAGTGAAGGATCCATACCTTTATTTGATCTGATCATTTTGTGTACATTAATGTACCAGACCATGTAGCATTATTCAACTCGGATTCAAGCTGGTGCAAGAGCCGTCAAACGTGCTCCCTTCAATTTTTAACGTGCTGCACTCAACGAACACGCCTGTCACCTGCATACCAATCCAATGGCTCATGGCCAAATGATGTGAATACCAGACAACAATAATTCTGGACAGCACAGACAGAACAGCAAACTTGTCTGGCCTATACAGACAACAATTCGGTCAATCAGCCTGTTCGCTTTTGGGTTTCAGCCAGTCCAAATCAACCAGCCAACAGTATTTTTCTCTCACAATAAACCAGCACCAACCAGCCCTAAATCAACTCAGAAACCAATCAGCGAACATGCCAAGCTCCTGCAATCATTCTTCTCTCTTTTCTAGCTTGTCCATTATGCTAATTAATCAATAGCACCTCATGGCTTCTCTAGAAAAGTACTCGTAAGAAGTTGGATTCTACTCGACCGGCTCCGGAAGGCTCAAGACGACTTCCAAGATAAACAATAAAAGTGCTTGAAACAACCAATGGGCCAAACACTTTTTATTTTTATTTTTTGATAAAGAAAGCTTTTATTAAATTCTCAAAGCATTACATCAAGATGATACAAAGCCTTGAAAATGTACTCGTGACCTCTGTCTAACAAAGAGGCACACAGCCACAAAAATGAAAGGATATCGACAAATTCTTGTGACTATCACCAAATCAAACTAAAGCACCCATCACCAAATCAATTTATAAGTAAAATTTGGCTAAATTTGAGCGTCAACATATGCCCCATATTTTTTGGCGAAGCTTGTGTGCGAAAAAAATGGACATCCTTTGCTCTAAGACTAAGGACAATGTCAACACACCCATCGGCCATATTTAGTTTTCTTCCCGAGGGCAATAATCAAATATTGATCATATTTTTTTCTAAGGGCGATGATAAATAAACATCGGCCATAGGTGTTGTCCGTGTATTTCTTTGAGCATGCTATTATATCAGAAATATATTCTAGTATCAAATGCACAACTATTTTTATCCATCAAATATTTCAGCCTATTTCAACATGTAAACACAGTCAATAACAATATTCTTGAAATGGCCATGACAATTGATCATAAATATTATATCCTTTTGCAAAGCCAAACTAGACCACGGAATTTCATGAAACGTGCAAAGTCAATTGTGACAGATAGGGACACAATTTTTGCGAGTCACTTTTGGAAAGAGCTTTTCAAATTGTACCAAGTTGATCTTAACTTGACAACTGCTTACCACCCGGGCAAACAGAGGGAGTCAACCAATGCCTTGAGATGTTCAGTGCATGATTCTCCTAAGAACTTGTCACACCAGATTTTAAAGGACAAAATCGGATGCAAACTATATTTATGCCAGGATCAATTTTCATACATATAGTGACATCATCAGTGTATAACAAAACCATGTTTATTATATAACTTGTAATATTCTTACAAAAGAGATATAAAGTCTTGCAAAAGCACATAAGCGGATTTTGGTGCTATATAAATGATGTCTACATGACTGTGCATAACTGTGTATAATTGTTTGTTGTTTATATTAAATTGTGCAACTATGTTCATGTCTCAAATTATACTTAAAATTTTATATCAAAATTACAATTGTATATGTGAATTTACTGTTATAATGCAAACCGTTTAAACTGTCTAGTCAGTCGGTCTAAACCGTCCAACCGCGCTAAACGGGAAGTGCCTGATTGTTTGGCATTTAGCTACGATAACATTGGTATTGTGAAGTGCTAACAGCGCCAAGCATTTCCATTTACTTTTAGGCTATAGGTAATGTCCAAATATTTGTCACTCCTATATTTTAGGTGTTTGTTTTTTCAGGAAATCTTGTAATTATTTTTTTTAAACAGCTGATAGCAGTCAAAGGTACCCTGCTGCCAGCGAGGCAGCGACCCCACGACCCAGGGACGTACCGGGAGTAAGGCCTTGTTTAGTTTCTCGCTCTAAAGTTTAGTTCCTATCACATCGAATGTTTAGCCATTGTACATATTGTAACTAATTTATGAGATGAATTTTTTAAGCCTAATCAGCCCACAATTTGGCAATGCGGAGCTACAATAAAACTACAGTAGCATGTGTTAATGAGAGATTAATTAAGTTTAATAAATTCGTCTCCTAAAATATCAAGAATTTTTATAATTTATTTTATTATTATTATCCATGTTCCTAAACTTTACGTGTGGTTTAAACGAGCCCTAAATCCCACACGCCACGTCTCGTGACTCGTGAGAGAAGAGACAAACGCTGAGTGCCGCAGGAATCGGCGAACTCGAAGACCAATTAATTTTGACCGTTGTGAAGCGACAGCCCCAGTTTTAAAGCTCTCTTCCCCGATTCCATTCCATCCCCTTCCTCCACCGAATCTCAGGAACTAGCCGTTGGCCGCTGCCGCTCCCATCCACGTCGCGCCCCGCCCCCCATGGACTCCGCCACCGTGGCGCTCGCCAGCCCCGCCTCCGACGACCGACGGTTCTGGGACCGCCTCCGCACCCGCGTCGACACCATCCTCGGGGACCGCCGTGACCTCCCACCAACCGCCGCCGCCTCCGGTGACCCCACGGTGATAGCCTGCTCCTGACGAATTCTCTGTTTGATTCCTGTGGATTGAGTCGGATCCTGACGTGCTCTGTGTCTCGGGGGGCCGGGGATTGGCGCAGCGTGTGGTGGAGTCCGAGCGGGGGAAGCGCCTCCGGGAGGACTCCCTGATGCTCGTCCGTGGCCTCGACTCCGTGGCGGCGTCGCTGGCGCAGCTCTCCGACACTCTCACCGCCGCGCAGAAGGTTTGGAGCCCACCACCCCCTGCTTCGATTTCATCGTCCTCTTCTTCGTCGTGATACAGTGTCTGTGATCTTGTTGTCGCAGGGAGTGAGTGCTCTGGCGACGTGCTCTTCCCAGGCGAGGGGATGCGAGGGAGGCGCCTGCCCAGAGGAGGTGGAGGAGGAGGAGGAGCCCAAGGCGAAGCGGATGTGTGGCGGCTCCACGGAAGATTCTCCACGGAAGGGCCTGGACAGGAATTCTCCGGCCGCTGGAGAGGAAACGGCGGCTGGTCCTGATGGTCCGGGGAAGGGGAATGTCCAGGCCTCTGCTGAGGTCGCACAGAGCACTAACCTGAAGCGGGCCAGAAATGTAGGCTGCATACCACTTGTCCTCTCCTTCTAGTATGATTTTTGTGGCTGATTTTGATCCATTTTGTGTTTGAATGAATCTGCAGCTGGCCGTTTCAATGGCAAGCAGAGCTGCTGCACTTGCCAGGGAGCTCAAGAACATCAAGTCAGAGCTGCACTTCATGCAGGAGAGGTGCGGTTTGCTAGAGGAGGAGAACAAGAGGCTCAGAGAGGGATGTGACAACGGAGTTGCCCCTGAAGAAGATGACTTGGTAATGGCACAATGACGAGTGCTTCTGCACTGGAGGATCAAATAAAATAGACAGACTAATTGCAACATTTAGTATTATATATGATATGATGAATTGTTGGTGCTTTTAGGTAGGTTTTGTTGCTATTTTTGCTGAGCATACGCATCATCTTTTGCAGGTGAGACTGCAATTGGAGGCTCTGCTTGCAGAGAAGTCGCGGCTGGCGCAAGAGAACGCCAACCTGACGAGAGAGAACCAGAGCCTGATGCAGCTGGTTGAGTATCACCAGTCGACATCCCAGGATCTGGATGACTCCTATGAGGATGTTATGCAGGGGATACGGCTTGACTTCTCGTCGCCGCTGGGGAAGATCACCGACGATGAACGGGAGGAATAAGATGGGTTTTCCAAAGATGGAATTCATTTGTACCAGGTGCCAACAGTAGGCAGTTTTTTTTTTCCTAAGTGACCACTACCGGTGGCCAGTTTTTTATGTTTCTGAATTCTGACTGATAATAATCATAATAATTTATATACAAAACTTCTCTGTGTAATAATTTATCATAAAAAATTTATATGTGACTTCTGTTTACACTTTTTCATGCTGGATGCAATAACAAATCGATAGATCAGACCACCTAATTAGGACTATGATGCATCTTGCATTAAGGATAATGTTTCTGTAGATCACGACAAGTTTACATAAACAAATTCTCGATAGGGATTTATAAGATTCATTAGTCTTGGGAACACAGGAAGTAAATGGATTTGTAATTTCTTTCATCATACATAAACCAGTGTTTGCAAAAGTATAGATGTTACACGACGTGTAACCACTAAACAATATTGCTCTCTATGCTATACCACCTAGTCAAGCTCTACAGTATCTACTTTGATAACGAAACTAATTTACAGCCAGGTTAACCAAAACTAATCAGAACATAATGGCCAAGTGGACCAAAGTAAGCATCATGAGCAAGCTATCATATAAGGCTGCTGGTGATGAATTGTTCAGGGGTCTCAACTGGGAAGCACCACCTGGGTTCCTTGTTTCCTGAGGAGAGTAGTTCTCAGTGGTTGAAGATGAGAAACCTGATGAATTCCGGGAGTTGATGGAGAGAGGATTTGAACTATCAGTATCATAACCTTCACTCCATACAGAACATCATAAGAAAATTTGTTTGGGACAAAATGGAGTAATGCATGTTTTACTTACAATTAAATTTCTTCCATCCAAGAATTTTCCTTTCTCGATCGAACACCACACGAAGACCAGTCATGAAATTTTCTGGGAAAAAAGGTAAACTTAAGTTGTATTCAGTGTGTTTATTTACCATTTTAGGGAAAAACGACAAGTTTTCAAAAAACTTGAATGATTATTTCAAATAAGGTAAACTTAAGCTTGAATGACAAGTTCACCATTTCTTTAGGCAAATTGAACCACGTGAGATTATTTCACTTGGATACTTAAAGGACGACGGCAGTAGAAAATTCAAAGTAAGCTGGAGAAATAATTATATAAATTTCAGAAGACAATTTCAATTTAACATAAAAAGAGGTACTTCCTGGCTGATAATGTCATATCATATCTAGTTACTCAGTAGTTAGGCAAAAAGTTTTTATTCATTTTGAATTTGACTAAGTTCCGCAATTTTTTTATATTCTTTTCAAAAGAAATGCTTTATTTTTTTTTGTCTCAATAGGTTCAAACTCTAGTTTAACAACAGCATTAATAAAATATCAAATTTATCAAGAAAAACATCAAATTCTGTTTGTTCACCAGTACAGTAATTAGTCTAATATTTACAGTACAGGGAATCCTTTTGTTCTCTTCTCTTCTACTTTCAATGAACAGCTGCATTCCTTCCTTTTAAAAGGAGTTTAAGCAGCCTAATAGCTGCTAGTACTGGTGAAACACCACCTGGGTTCCTACTTACTTTCATGTTGCAACTACCACCAGTGATCAGTATGATCACAACTTCTGAACCAATATGTTAGTAGATTTACCCCAAAGAAAATCAATATGTTAGTAGACACTAAGTAATGTCATGATCATACAGAACATGAGTTTCTACAATTTGCAGACAGAAGAGAATATGTCTAGGACTTCGATCACATAAGTCAAGAAACACCATCCAATTGAAATGATGTCCACATGTTGATATTGGCAATACTAAGGAATAAGTAGTTCACTCAGATTACTTTTCCAATGTATAGCATTTGCAGCCTTTGGAGGCAGGAAAACTGGAAAATTACCAAACATTGTGGTTGGTAAAAGGCAAATAATAAAAATTGTGGAGCATGAGAAAATTTTAACGACTGTAAGGAAACAATATAGCATTGCAGCAATCACCTACAAGTATCTAATACTAGAAATGATATAGAATAACTAAAGAGTTACAAGATGTGCTTACGTCCAATAATGTTGAGCTTCCTGCTCTTGACAATTGCCAGGCAATAAACATACTCATGTTCCTGGAAATGTCACATACAAATGGTTACAAGATGCTATGACACAAAGACATTATTTCAGTCTCACACTATATAGATACAAATAAAGAATCATGATCTCAAAGTACCTGAATGGAGATTACTTGCCCTGGATCAATAACAGGAAACAGACTTCCAGTAACTGTTCTTAGGATTATATCAGGAATTAGAAATCTTGCTTCACTAGAGCTGGATAAGTTTAGCTTAGATAATTATTTTATCGTCTAATGGTAAAACATATAATGTAATGGTTGAGTATATAACAATTCAGAAAATAACCTCAAATCGTAGCAATATTCAAAAGGAATGCTGGAGTCAGTAGCATGGCGATTTGCCTGAACTTGTGCATGAAACTGAGAAAGAGGGACACAGAAACAGTTACATGGAAAATTTCTGTCTTTATGACCAGAGACAAATTCCCATTTGGTGAAAAAATCCTTGTCAATTTTATGAAAGACAAAATCATATATCAGATGTTTTACTTACACTCTGGGTAATATAAGTATACGCTGGGTCTGCCAAGTATGTGAAGGAGGTACCAGTGTCGAAAATAGTAATGAAGTCCAAATCTGTTGGTTTATTTCCAATAGTAATCCCACTTATAGTGATGGCATATGTGGGACTGGAGAACACGAAATAAACAAAGAAGGAATTAGATGTCAAGTGGTGTGGAGGTTGATGTCAAGAGGTGTCAAGAGGTTGCTCACTGTTGTTGGTTGATGTCAAGAGGTGTCTCTTCTTGGTCTGAGCTGCCTTGGTCTCCAAAGCTGATTCTCCCAATACCATCACGACCAAAGCACATCGAGAAGGAATTAGATGTCAGACCTTTCTGTGCTAAAATGCTGGGAACTGAAACCTCATCTATTCCAAGTCCAAAAAGACCATTAGGAGCAGCAGCATCCAGAAATGACCCAGTTTGAGTCTGTCCACAACTAATGAATAAAAAGTAAAAAAGTTCTTCAGATACTGCATGTAATGTATTTTGTAAGTAGATCCAGATTCCAAAGAAATTATTACCCAAGCATTATTTGTGCCTTGAGAATTTGAGGATGGGCATTCTCTGTTGAGAGATAAAGCACATCCTCAACTAAAAATCCAGAAGATGATGTGCCCGCAGAGACATACACCATCTTGTATGGACATTGCAATGCTGTGGAGCATTCTTTTTGAAGATCACAAAAGTTGCTATTGCACGGAATTGCTTTGCTAGTTGATGACATACCAGGGATGTAAAATGTAGCCTGAAACTCAGATGGTGACATAAAAGGATAAATTTCAAAGAACATACATGTAATCAGTTCCAACATAAAAAAAAAATACTGTCATACATCAATTTCCAGATCAGTAGTTCTGTATGCACACGAACCGTGAGAGAAATAATAGGAAAGAAAACTGCTATACAACACATAGTGAGAAGTGGGAAACAAAGAAGTTCTTTACATGCACAACTACAAAACAGTGTTCTTGAGCAACAACAAACAGTTTATGCATCATCAATCTACTTCGTATACTGTAAACATATAATGAATTCCCACCCCCATACATCAACGTGTAGCCTTTCACACAGCATGCTAGAATATTAGTCCCTTTTACTAAATGCAGCTTCAAATTCTCTTCACTGTGATGTATGCTAAAAAATTATATTAGTACATAGCTTCTATAAACATCCCATTTTACTTCCCTTTTTACCGAATTCAGCTTCAAATTTTGTGTTCGATTACGTTCATGACAGCAGTATGGAAGTGAAACTCACTAGGCAAATAAACACATTTTCAGATGAAAGAAATTATCATTAAAGCCCTTGCTGTTACATTGGTTTTAGATAATGGATAAAATCCGGCTTTGGACCTCTTTAAAGAAAGGCGTCGGTCTAAAATCATTACAACGTCTGATGGACTCACTAAGTTTAACATTAGTCTAACCATGAGCCTCCTCAAAGCCTTGCTGTTACATGAATAGGCATATCAGAAGATTATAGAACATTAACTGTAATACAAACCTCACATGTCACAGTTTAGTCTTGCAGTATGACAAAAATATTGTTAGGAATGCAGTTAAGCATAACACTTGCAATTTGATTACCTAATTACAACATCGATAAAAGGGTATCAAGAGAAACAGATTAAGAATTATCAGTGTACTGTCCTCTAACCATGAAGCTAGTTACTCTGAAAACAAATAAAGGCAAGATACAGCACAATTTTAACATGCACAAAATCATGAATACACTGAACAATTCATAAGTTGCTGAAGTTGGAATCCTTGCAAACACACGCAGTGTGAACTGACGCTCAGTTCTGAGTCCTACACCATCTCCAAACAGATCAAAAGATCCACAGAATTCTGATGAGAGATGAGTTCTTACTGATCCAGAAGCTGCAGTCGCTGGCGGCGTGCAGCCGTCACACTGGCAAGGCAGCCAGAAGAGGTCGCTGCCTGTGTCCAGCGCCACCATGAACGTCTGGCCCGGTGTGCCAACGGTCACAAGAGCATAGTGCAAACTACACCAGAATCCAGAGAAAATTAATTTTCTGGTGAAATTCTCAGACACGGAAACGCAAGCATACACAATTCCGACAGAGACAGAGAGAGGCCTTACAATCCGAGGTTGCTGACCTTGAGGGTGGCATTTCCCTCGGCGAAAGTGAGTGGAGGTGTGCCTCTGCTACCGCCTCCTGAAGCCGACACCGCGCGGTGGCGATCGTGCCCGGCAAGGGCGGCGACGTACGCGGCGCTGCCGGGGGCCGGCCACCCGCCAGGGAGCGCGCGCCCTCGGGCCTCCGCCCACCGCCGCAGCGGTGCGGAGAACCGGTGGTGGAACTCCAGCGACGGCGCAGTCGAGGCGCCGCCGCCGCCGCCGCCGCGGCCCCAAGCAGCGGCGGCGAAGAGCGGGAGCAGGAGCAAAGTGCTGTGGAGTTGGGAGCTCATTTGAGAGGTGGCCGCATGTGATCCGGCGAATCGGAGCTCGGATGAAGCTGCTTGGGCGCCGGGAGCGGGCGGCGGCGGCCCGGCGGCGTGGTTCGCACTTCTTCGGCGACAGTGACGGCAGCGGCAGCGGGGGCGGAATTGGCGGGGCGGTGCGCGCTGCGCTGGTTTGGTCTGCTTTAGATTGTCGCTTTGCTTTCAGATCGTGGGTGGTTAAAGACCTGTTACGACTTTGGTCTGTGTCTGTCGGAATTTCCTTCTTTAACTTTGGTAAATAATAAATCTAGTAAGTACCCATGTGATTTTTGTTTTCAGAAGAAAACACAGACCTACAAGCGGGGCCGCTGTACTCCATCTCGTGTGGACCTTTCACCCACCGGCTCCCCATTTTCTTGTCATTTTTTGGGTCTTCCCCTCTAAATTCTAAATTGCTCCAATTGTTGTACCAGCAAAAAAAAAGTTCAAAGAAGTTACTATTTTTTTCTTATTAGAATAGAATTGTAAATGAAAAGGTTCCTTCTCACGGGAACGCGATAGGCGAGGCAAAAGCAACCGTGAATCAAGGCAGCAACAAGGAACATGGTGATCGCTCTTTTTTAAAATGCGTAACGATCTGGAATTCAATAGTTATTTCATGCGTACAAATAATTGTTGGAAAAACATACACAAGGATAACAGGCTGCATCTATTATCTTAATAGGTTATAGACAACGATAAGTCTAACGTGACTTCGTCAATCATATATACATGATTAGATTCTCACCTAGTAGTAGTAGTCAACCGTATTAGCAAAAAAAATCTTTTATTTCTTTATAGTATGCTATTTATTCTAAATTCAGCAATTCTCCTCTCTACACATCATGGCCGACAAAAGCAGAGCCCTACTAGGTCACACCTTCCCTTCGATCTTGCCTCCATTTCCATCCATCCATCATCTCCATCTTTGTCATGTTGAGCACTTCACCTGGCACTCAAGTCGTCTTCTTAATGAAAACGCTAGTTCACTAATTCTCACTTAGTTACCAAAACCCAAACAGACTTTTCAATGACAACATAACTGTTGATATTTCTTAACGACTAGCGGAGGAATTTTACGAGCGCACAGAACTATCACGTAACACTTCGCTCTGTGAGTACCGAGTGTCGAATTTATATTTTTCTCACATGAAGGCGGAAGGCTAGAACTAATATTTATTGTTAGGATTGCTAAAGGTAAAACCTAAGTGTATCCTAGGTAGGTAAACAAAAATGAGTGGGTTGTGTGTGAACTACCTACTAAACTACTAAACACCTAAGCCATGCAATAAGCACCTAAGCTCACTAATGATGAACAATAATGAACAAGTAATTAAGTAAAGCACAACAATAATACTAGAATAAAGTACTGAATAAAGTAAATGCTAAATGAAAGAATTACAAAAGAGCTATACCAGACCCAGAAGACATTTCTGGACTCCGAGAGAAGCTCCGCTCTTACTCTACTTCCACTACTAGACTACTACTCTAATGCGAAGCTAAGCTAGAGAGCTTGAAGAAGCTTGGAGAGCTTGGAATTGAATGGGGCACTTCTCCACCGAGCTCCACACCCCATATTTATAGTGAAGAGTGAGGGGGGGGGGGGGGGTACTTGTAGGCAGCCAGGAGGTCGGTGGAGCACCTAGGGCACCAGGCGGCGCTAGGGGGGCTCCAGCCGGCCCTCCCTTCCACCGCCTCTTGATCCTACGGCGCTGGTTGGCTCCCAATGGCTATTGTAGAGGCAGCACATGTCAAAATTCAGGCAAGAAGTCAGTTGGTAAGTCGGTTGGAGGCTCCTAAGTGTATGATAATGGGCCCATGGATCCAAGGGCATCCAATCTTGTCCATTGATCAAACCGACATTGAATGGACACTTAACATTGCTTCTGGAGCAGCTCCCATGGATCGGTGACGTGGCAAGGCCACTTGGGGGGCCGAGTGGCATGGCCAAGTGGGCCCAAGGCACCTTGCCATGTCCACTTGCCTCCAAAGTCCATATTTGTCAACCATTTGGCCTATTTTTGCTTAAATTTCCTGCATACAAATAATTCTATAAGCACAAGTGGAACTAGGTGAATTATAAACAAAATTATACACATGTGATGATAATTTACCTCACGTTATCATGCTTTTGGGTGGAATGTTGATGGTCAAAACGGGTGTTAGTGACCATCAACAAGCTCCCTAAGCTACCCCTTTGTTGTCCTCAGCAAAGATGCGGGTTTAGCATGGAATAGGTGTTAGATCAGGAGTTGCTACTATGTAACACCCTGTAGAAAACTTATATACAAACAAATACAAGGGCACTTAGAAATCCATCATCGGTCTTAGCAATGTGGGACTTATAGCTTTCACCTTGTCACAACCAATTGCAAGAATGTGTAGCTACACATATACTTTTTGCCTACTTTGGTTTAGCTCAAACTTCTTGGAGATTTTCAATAAATTTTGAAAGAAAACTTGCCTAAGTTCCTCAGAAGGTACACTCAAGTCACTCAATAGTATTTGAAATCTCACCAAGGCCATAAATTTTAGCCTTAATATCTATCCTAAAGATTATGTGGAGTTAAAGGTAGGGGATAAAAATATAGCCTACTTGAATTGAATTTATTGCTAAGTCAAACACTTGGATCACAAGGAGCAACGAATCATACTAATTGATCAAGAAGTGCATGTGTGTGGTATATTTAGTGGAAGTGGTACTCCTTTGAGAAGTTTCCCTTCTCTAGCTTCTTTTTGAGAGGGCATGGCTACTTTTCTTTTTCCCTCTTTTTTTTAACTAGAGGTTTTTGCTCTTTATTCTCTCTCTATTTTTTTCTGTAGCCCATGCCTCTCTTTTTGATGAAAGATAGCTAGAGAGATAACTTTGATTCTCATAGAACAATAATGAATGGAAAGCATATGTGGTTGCATATTCCCAGTGTAGGAATAGCATAAGTATGTGGGTGTAAGTGATCTTGACCAAAAAGCATGACAAGTTTATCTACTTAGATCAACAAGGCTTGAAAAAGCTCAAAACAAACAAGCAGTTTTTATAGTGGCTTTATCATGTATGAATGAATATGTATTTTGTTTTGGTAGAAATTTATCACCATTGAGGAACTTCTAGCAAGAGAGTTTTAGCAATTTGCAAAACAAAACTCCAGGTTGTTTTTACCATTCCTCAGATAGGTTCAAAGATATACTCTAATCTTGGCTACAACATTTCTCGCAAAAACTTATACTCGGTTCTAGCATTTGCAACCCACAAAAGCATTCAACCTAAAATGAACTCTAGGTTGTCATGCTCAAAACTTAAGAAGTATCGGGTTGTATGACAAGCTTTTGCAAAGTATCATAGAGCAACTATTCATCATCTCCAAATAATTTATCATCATTTTATTAGAGCAGAGATTCTTTTAAGATAAATTGCAAGGCACTCCTCTCTACATTCTATGATCATGGATATTGACATATAAAACAAACATGAATGTAAAGAGAGGGTTTAAGCTTTTCATACCTGAGCGGGGAGAGATATCTCCCCCAAGCTTGCCTTTTGCATAGGTTGGAATGTCTTCTAGCGGCTCTTTTGATTCTTTCTTTATTGACTAACTAATACTACTAGAATGCATAAATGACTAAACCTATTACTACTAGATAATTGACTAAATATTTATTAAATATGTTTTTTTAAATGCAAACTCTATCCTAACATGCGTAGCTACTACAGGACTTTATTTATTAACATAGGGTAGCTTAATGCAACTAACTAATCATGCAATGCAAATCAAATTTATTGGAAATTTAAATATGAGATGCAACTACTAAAAATGCAGTAAATACGCAAAAGATAGAGAACTTACCTTTTTGACGGACTCAAGGTTATTCTTCCTTGAGCGGGGGCGTTTCCTCTTGTTCCACCTTAAAGGCCTTGTTAGGGTCAAGGGATGACGAGTTTGAGGACGGATCTTTCTTTTTACGCCATCTCTTTATATTCTTCTTCTTCTTGATAGGCTTCTCTGGTTCTTCAATCGGTTTTGGTTTCTTCATCTTGATTATTCTCTTTGGATGCTTCTTCCTTTCCTGTTTCTCATCAAAGAGGGATTGTCCAAAGTTAAAAGCAAATATTTCTTTTCTTCCAGCAAAGTGGAATTGGATTTGCCTAGAAACCACATATATGCAAGCATTCGTAGTATCAAGGAAAGGACGACAAAGGATTAAAGGTGTATCCTTGTCGTTGCCCATGTCTAAGATCATAAAATCTGTTGCAACATAAGCACTCCTAACCTTGACTAATAAGTCAGTGGCTACTCCCTCGAGATAATGGGTGGATTGGTTGGCTAACTGTAGGTAAACTGAGGTTGGAGCTAAGGTAGTGTACAACAATTTATCATAAGTTTCCTTAGACATAATGTTAATACTAGACCCTAGATCACAAATGGCATTATGAAAAGTGTGGGTCCTATGGAGCAAGTAATGACGGGGTTCCCAGGATCACCTTTATTAATAGGAAATCCCCAATCATTTTTAGACAAGTCATACCTTGCCATTACAAGGTTGACTGTCTCCATGGTTCCTTTAAGTTTGCCAAGAATTCTATCATTTTTCATAGGATGGTATGGCAGTAGCAATTTGAGCTAATTGGGTTTATATCATCTTATTAAAACTAAGTTGATTCTTTAAAGCAGAAGAAAACTCATCCAATTTAGCATTTATATTTTCCAACATCTTGTCATGAGCATGCAACTTTTTATTTATGCTATCAGTCATTCTACCATTGCTATAAATAAGATCTTTAAGAAAAGCATAACTATTATTACCTTGATTATTCATACGTTGAGAAGAGTAATAATTGTTACATCCTTGATTGTTGGAGCGCCGATTCCATCCTTGATGTTGTTGTGGACGAAACCCGTTGTCGATGTTGATGAAATTTAGATTTTCATGGGTCTCAGGACAGGAATTTCCTGAATGTTCAACATCTCCACAGACTTCACAAGTCATGTGGGATTCTATGGCCTTGAGTGTCTCTTGGGCACTCACCTTCTCATAATGTTCTACTTGCTTCGCGAGCAGATCCATCTTAGCTTCTAGCATGTCAATTTCTTTAATTGAATGCATACCTCATTTACGGGGTTGGAGTCGATTGTTGCTCCATCCTTGGTTGGAAACCATCTTCTCGATCAATGTCTTGGCATCAACAACACTTAGCGAAAAGAATGCTCCACCAGCCGCAGCATCTAAATGGCTCCTATCTAACGGCACTAATCCATGGTAGAAGTTCTAGATCAAAAGCCAGTCTTCCATTCCATGGAGTGGGCATGTAGAGACGTACTCTTGCATTCATTCCCAAACTTCGGTAATCGACTCATCTACTAGTTGTTAAAAACTGGAGATCTTATCGCGAAGAGCATTAGTTTTCCCCATAGGGAAAAACTTGACTAGGATAGCATTGGAACACTTGTCCCTTGTGTCTACAGCGTTGCGGTTAGAATAAAACCATTGCTTAACCTTTCCTTACAAAGAGAATGGAAAAGGGGAAGACGTATAGCCTCTTGGTTCACTGCCTTTATAATGAATGTGCTATAAATCTCCAAGAGGTGAGCATTTGCATCCTCATGGGCTTTCCCACAAAATGGACTAACTTGAACCATCGTAATTAATGTTGCCTTAATCTCAAAGTTAGCGTCCCCGTTGATAATATTGGGTCCGGTGGCTACATTAGCAGCCGAGGGTGCAAAAAAATCATAAATGGACTTATCGCCCATGATCATGTAGGGTAGTGATAGGGTAAGAGGAAAAAAGGATAAAATACTTAGGATAACTAAAAGACTAGTTACCAAGACTAGCAAAAATATAAATCCGAGGTCAGTTGCCTTCCCCGACAATGGCGCTAGAAATGCTTGTTGATACTTTTTAATGACTAGTGGAGGAATTCCGCAAGCGCACAGAACTATCGCGTAGCACTTCGCCCGGTGAGTACCAAGTGTCGAATTTATATTTTTCCCATAGGAAGGCAGAAGGCTAGAACTTATATTTATTGTTAGGATTCCCAAGGTAAAGCCTAAGTGTATCTTAGGCAGGTAAACGAAAATGAGTGGGTTGTGTATGAACTACCTACTAAACTACTAAACAAGCTAGAGATAGCTAGGTGGGAGAGCGAGCGATTTTCTTTCAGTAGCAAAGGGTAAACAAATAACTACAGGAATTGCGCTAGCACTTCAGAGCATAGCCTGCCTACCAACTAGGAGAGTTAAATAGACAAGGTCTGCCATGAGCCCTATGATTTAATAACTAGACCTAACGTGGTAGAATATAGAGGATGGACAAGGCTGTCACCACTTGCCACCTACCACAATCTATCCGGAGGCCTAGCCGTATCCATAGGTAATCTATAGCCTAAGCACCTCGCTTAATCTATAGGCTTACTACTTCGATCCGAGCTCCGATGAAACAAGATCAAAGCACTCTAACCAGACGGTGGAACCGGTACTAATGAAAGACTACTAATAATAAGGTAACCTATGCTACCAATGCCAAACAATAAGCACCTAAGCTCACTAATGATGAACAATAATGAACAAGTACTTAAGTAAAGCAAAGCAATAATACTAGAATAAAGTACTAGAAATAAAGTACTGAATAAAATAAATGCTAAATGAAAGAATTAAAAAAGAGCTATATCAGACATAGAAGACTCTTTTGGACTCTGAGAGAAGCTCCGCTCTTGCTCTACTTCCACTACTAGATTACTACTCTAATGCTAAGCTAAGCTAAGCTAGAGAGCTTGAAGAAGCTTGGAATTGAATGGTGCACTTCTCCACCGAGCTCCACACCTTGAATGGGGCACTTCTCCACCGAGCTCCACACCCCATATTTATAGTAAAGAGTGAGGGGGGGGGGGGGGTACTTGTAGGCAGCTAGGAGGTCAATGGAGCACCTAGGGCGCCAGGCAGCGCTAGGGGGGTGCCGGCCAGCCTCCATTCCACTGCCTCTTGATCCTACGGCGTTGGTTGGCTCCCAATGGCGGTTGTAGAGGCAGCACATGTCAAAATTTGGGCAAGAAGTCGGTTGGAGGCTCCTAAGTGTATGATAATGGGCCCATGGATCCAAGGCCATCCAATCTTGTCCATTGATCAAACCGACATGAATGGACGCTTGACATTGCTTCTAGAGCAGCTCCCATAGATTGGTGATGTGGCAGGGCCACTTGGGTGGGCGAGCGGTGCCCTATTGGGGTCGGGCGGCGTGGCCAAGTGGGCCCAAGGCCCCCTACCATGTCCACTTACCTCCCAAGTCCATATTTGTCACCAATTTGGCCTATTTTTGCTTAAATTTCCTGCATATAAATAATTCCATAAGCACAAGTGGAACTAGGTGAATTATAAACAAAATTTTACACATGTGATGATGATTTACCTCACTTTATCATGCTTTTGGATGGAATGTTGATGGTCAAAATAGGTGTTAGTGACCGTTAATAGCAACGGCATTGGGAGGGAAGCGACCTAGGCAGAATGAGCTAACAGGAGAGAGGAAAGAATAAGGGAGAGATGATCGAGGACAAGTGATGGGACACAGTGGCAAAATAGTTAGTTTATATCTTTTTGGAAAAAATATTACATGCGATTCAAAATCTAAAAATGGCATTTCAGCGGGTGTGCATCACTTCGTAAAGGCAACATGACAAAGCTCATAAATTTGATGGCATTTCAGTGGGTGTTCATCACTTCATAAGTTCAACATGGCTAAGCTCATAAATTTGATGGCATTTCGGCAAAACTCACTTGCCCAAAGGGTAACTTTCCAAATTTATTGGGGCAAGTGTACATGGATGAATGTGAATGGTTGTATTGGGTTTTGAAAAAAAAGACATTTGGGCTAACTTGAGCCTATTAAGAGGATGGACATACAAAGGTCCAACTAATGGGATATATTTTTTTCATTATCACTTATATATATGCATAGCTTACCCCTATGAATGGAACTATACATACTATACTTATAGAAATGACATCGAGAGTTTGATTAATTTTGACCCTCAATTTCAGAATTCCTCTAAATTTGGTACCTCCATTGCTGGTATACATCCTTTAATTTGGATGGTTTTCATGTCGATAATTTCAGTCTTTCATTATGCCACATGCTATGACGTGGCTATTGGTATTTATTAACTTGTCACTTGTTTAAGTAGCCACCTAATGTTTGTTGATATTTCTTAGCATTACTTTTACTAAGTTGTTATCCCTAGCTATGATGCCAGAAATGCTTGTTGGTACTTTCTAGCGTCACCTCTAAAATGACACTAAGTACTTTAGTATTTTATTGTGACTAGAAAGAATGCAAATATGTATATGAAGGGATCTGCAAGTGCACAGATAATATAACATTGTAGCATTTCACTCAGGAGTATTATATATATCGTTATTTATATTTTTACCATAGGGAAGGATGGGCAGTTGGAATATATTGATAACTTATACACATGAGGGACAAATAAACCATAACCAATATTCTGCTCACAATAGGGGTAAGTCAAGAGATAAATGCATGTGAATGGTAAGTAATAACTGATCATTGATCACTCAGAGTACTCCTTTCTATGGCATTAGCATTGCTAAGTAGAATATTAGAGGAATAATTCCTAAGTCATTCTTAATTACAAGTCAAAGCATATGTTGATTAGTGCAATTACACTTAGTAGTCATGGCTAAGATCAACTTCATATCTACACATAAGGAATATTACTAAGGAAGATTAAGAACAAAGCTTGTCTTCCTTCATAACTAGATCATACTTGTCCTATATTCGGGGAGTGGACTACAAAGGACTCAATGTGAGTGTCACATATGTGATCTACCACCTGGCCCGAATATAGGGTGCAGCCGTAGGTAAACAACTTATAAGCACCACACTTACACAATGTCGACCACTCACCCCTAGTACCTTGGACCGAGTGCTATACGAACTTATGCTTGAACCTGATGATAATCTAACTATACTAAGTATATAATCAAAGTAGATGATGTACATGATAACTAAGAACATGAATATTATTAAGAACAATGTCGAATCAATTGTAGCAAACATATGAATAATGAAAGATACAAAAGAGGATACAAGGGGCTGTACCAAGCCATGCTCTTGACAAGATCTAGAATTCATGCTAAGCTTGCCTTCCTCTAGTCCTAGCCTAGCTAGCTATGCCCTAGAATACGGTGGAGCTTTGAGGATGATTAGGCTTTCTGTCTTCTCAAATGACTTGATGCCTTAGGGAGGGGATATGGGCTGGTATATATTGGCCGTAGCATCCATTCTGAGCCCTCGGATCAAACCGACTTGAAAGGACAGCATAGATGCAAACCCTAAGGCGGTGGAGAATCGACATTCGAAGGAAGGAGGCTGACAGTGGGCCCTAGGGGCTGACCGACCTATAGGCCCCACCTATCATCATCTTGTGGTTTTCTTTGGTGGTTTGGCTTCTTGTGTCCTCGGGAACCTTCTGGAGTTGTTTTCACCGTGGATAAGCGCAAATACTTCTAACATCTAGGTCCACCTTGTGTGTTTTTCTGGATAAACCCGGCTGAAAACATAGATTTACCAAAACTCATGGAATTTGTTAGTTTCAACCCCTAAACCTATGTTGGTGATTTCTTTCATGCCCTTATCCAAGTTATATTGATGGTTTATAATGGTTATTAACTACCACCAACAGTGGCATGGTCCCTCATCTTGTCCACCTTCCTTTACTTTTGACTCCTTCACTATATGCTCCATCTAATACTAGCTTCCCTATCTTGTCTCATGTTCTCTAGCATTCTCAGTCGGCAATTCCTCTATCATATGACCTATCATACTACTATAGTAACTTCATCACCATCACAAATCAAATAAAAAAGTTTAAAAAATTGGGTTTGCGCTATTGTCATGTCCTACCTTGCATTGCCACTAGAGCCCTCATGCAAATCTAGGTCAGGGTAGCTGCACTAATTGGGGCCATGGCCAATGTCCCCTCAGCCACCTCTGCCCTCACACCACCACACCACCTATCGACTAAAGATGCTCGACAGTCCACCGAGGGGGCTACCCACGGTGGTAGATTGATCGGAGAGGTGCACACGAATAGGAGCAAGATGGTGACAAGACATAAGGTTTATATAGATTCAGGCCATCAACTTGACATAATACCCTAATCTTGTGTCCCGTCAGTTTGTATTGTCTATTGTATAGCCTGGGGGGTAGGGTTATATACCGATCAGGTCTAAATCTAATCGGGTAACAAATAATCTTTGTATGGAATCTTACATTTGGCATATGCTAATAGATCCTATGCTATCTTTAGGATATCACCGAGGTGCCTTGCGGCGTGTGCCGAGTAGTGCCTGCACCGTAAACCTTTGTCTTGTGGGTTGGACCACACCTGATGGTATGACCAATGTGCATTGCTATGGGTACCTAGGGTTAGACCCCCCACACCACTGCACCCTCATCAATCAAAGTTAGAGACAGGGAGGGAGCAGCCACCCTCGCCTACGTCAAGAGAGGGGTGACTAATGAAGAGGAAGGGAGGGTAGATCGAGAGGTGTGCAGGTTGAGAGGTTGAGATCATGGGCGGCTATGGAAGCAGTCAGGATAGGTGGCTAGGGTTTTGAGGTTGACAATGAACGAGGAGGGGGTCATGTCCATCTACATGTCATTGGCTAGTTCACATATGTCAGTTTGGGAGTATGAGATGTCACACAATGGCTACCATTGATGGTCTTGTGAGTTTGCATGCATTGTCATCACGATGTTCCCTTGATACAAAGTTAAACCACATGATATGTGTTAATGTGCAATAAAAACTTGAATTATACTTTTTATTTGGTTTTCATGAATGCCTCGATGATTAAGTGAGATGGTGATAAGACATAAGGTTTATATAGGTTCAAGCCATCAGCTTGGCGTAATACCCTAATCTAGTGTCTTGTCGGTTTGTATTGGCTATCGTGTATGATTGCATGTGTTTTTGGGGGGGGTCCCCTACCCACCTTTTATAGCATGGGGTGTAGGGTTACATGCCGATCAGGTCTAAATCTAATCAGGTAACAAATCATCTTTGCATGGAATCTTACATTCGGCATATCCTAATAGATCCTATGCTATCTTCAGGATATCGCTGAGGTGCCTTGCGGCGTGCACCTGAGTAGTGTCGTGTGCCGCAAGCCTTCGTCTTATGGGATGGACCACGCCTGTTGGTGCGAACCCATGTGCATCACCATGGGTACCCAAGGTCAGACCCCCCACAGTTAGTCCCCGAGCTGACTTGTATCCACTTGGTGACACCGTCTTGATGGAGCCCGAAGCAGTTTGACATGGAGCCCGAGCAGTTTGACATGAAGCCGATCAGTTTGACCATTGTTATCTTCCTATTGAAAGAAAAGCAGTGGCCCATTGCATGGCCCATTTAATGGAAACCGTGGAGAAGTCAAAGCGACGCACTAGTAAATGCCGGTGAACGCATGCGCATGGTGTAGCAGTAGTGGGAGCGGGTGCGCGTGGCACTGACATGGTTTCCCAAAAACCCTTGATACAAAGGGGCTAGAGCTAATCATTATTAAGACTACCCCACCCACAGCGCGACGCACTCCTCCACTTCATAGTAGCAATTGCATATTTCCTTAGGTTCCTCTGCTTTTCGCCGCCGCCCGCATCCAAACTCGCTATTTGAGTGAATCGAGCACTGTGAGTCCCCAGTTCTAGATCTGAATCCATGGTGCCAAAGAGAAACCACGGAGGTTCAAAGAAGGCAGATCACAAGGTCAACCGTGACAAGGAGTGGGTGCAGACGACTAGTAGTGAAGCGGTGCTCAATAGCTTGGTGGTGCACAGTGTCCTTCCTGACAGGGCGACTGCAAGGTGGCATCCAGCGGCCGGTGAGGATTTCCCAACACCCCATACCAATGAATTGGTCGTGTTTGTGGATTATTTTTTCCGTGCCTTTGGTGTTCTGATTCATCCCTTCCTTCGTAGTCTGATTGCCTATTATGGCATTAGTCTCTGCAATCTCAGCCCAAACTCTATCTTGCACATTGCCATCTTCATCAATCTTTGTGAGCCATACCTTGGAATCCTCCCCCATTTTGATCTTTTTTGTCATTACTTCTGCCTCAAAGTGAAAGGGGGAACTAGGTCCTAGGATGGTCGGTGGTGTTTATTGTTGGCGGTCATTAACGATCAAATCCGACCGCCAACTAAGGTACAAAAAGAGGAGAAATTGGCAATCTTAAACACATATGCATTTACTATTAACCAAGTTCCACATGCATTTGGAGAATATTGTTTTAAAGGTCATGGACACAAATACATGGCAAAATTCACTGAAAGGCAGCTTTCCAACACTGATTTGTGCATAGGAACAAGGGAGACGCCAATCAACTTAACTCAACCAGGCAAAGCACCACTGGGGAGTGATCCATGTCCAGCCCATAGCCCACCATGCGAAGGCAAAGGCAAGGTGGCTCAGTCAGGGGGTGGCCAACCCCTAGGGGCGGGCGACCCCCTATCAGCCCCTCTCGTCCACCCCTTCGATAGGCTATGGCTTGTGGACATGCTAAGGCAGTGTAGGTTGGTCCTCGCACCAAGAATATCCCCAGCACCGCCTCTACTCCTTGTATAAATAGAGGGGCACCCCCACTACAACACATAACATTTGGCATACACACACACCACATTGAGCAACACCTCTCACACCTCACTCTCTAGTTGTAGTTTTACTTTTTAGTAGTAGCTTTAGAGCAAGGCAAAGCTACCTTGGAGAGCTTGTGATGTAGACTAGGCCCGATCTTTCGAAAGGTATGATAGCGTCGATTGGTGAAGACTCAACATTCATGATCTAGGCTTCAAACCTAGACTGATTCAGACCCCCGCAACATTACACCACTGCTCCGTTGGTTATCAACCACGCGAATGCGATTGACCTCGCCGAGAAGGCTTTCCTACAAGCGAATCGAGAACACAAGCAAGAATAGGATAAATGCAATCTAAAATTGCAAATAAATATGAGGCTTATGATAACGAGAAGGAATTCAAGTCTTTATTCAAAAGGACTAATCGCCACAGGCGAACAAGATCAAGAACTGTGGCCCTAGTTCATAGCAAGCGGTCTTGGTGGCGACAGTTGCAGCAAAACAACGTCTATTTCACGAGGAAATCAAGAACTAACAAAACCCAAACCCTAAGGAGAGCGATGGCTGGTATTTATAGAGTCTTGGGTGTCACCCCCTTGGACGCGCCCCTTAATGGGCCCAAACACGATACACGGTCCAACGGACCAAAAGATGGTGTCGCAGCACCCTGATAGATTCTAGACTGCTGACTTGTTTTGACTGATTCCCGTTGATTCCGAAGGGCTTTTGATGTTAGACCAATTGGGTTGGCTTCCTTATCAAATTAGCTTTCCAACCATATGTGTGTCGCTGAAAATGGAGTTCGGATGCATCCAGGGTGACTAGTTTAAGGCAGACTAGTCCTAGAACCCAAGACAGACTCGAACTTGAGTTGCTTTGGGCCTCCACCTCAGGGGACTCGAACCGAATTAGCCTCGGACCTCCTTCTTGCTTAGGACACCCTCGCTGATCTCCTTGGTCTCCATATGGTTCTCCAAGCATGGTCATATGTATAGAGGTTGTTGACACCAGTTTTTTGCACGTGTCAAAATGATCGGAGTGGACTAATCGGCAAGAGGAAAATTACTGTATACTTTGATAGCCGATGAAAGCCAGCTTGTAAAGATCATTGCCGATAGCTGGTGATGGTCGATGGAGATGTTGATTTAGACTTGGGCGTTGCTGATGAGGTTGAAGGTGTCATTGTCGATGCCGATGAGGGAAGACTTGAGGACTACTGCCGATGAAATAAGGAGTATGCTGATGAAGGAAGACTTGAGGGCTACTGCATATGAAATAAGGAGTATGCTGATGAGGGAAGACTTGAAGACTATTGCTGATGAAACAGGGGGTATGCCGATGGGAAGGAGGATGGTGAGATTTCCATCGTAATTGAGGCGGACAGGGAAATAGATAGGAGTTGATTTCCTTTTCTATATTTGTTAGAGTATGATTCATGTAAGAGTCACGTGTTTCCTTAGATATGGGCTTGGTGTCCTAGTCATGTTTGGTTGTGTCTCTTTAGATTAGGGTATAAATATGGAGTGAGGGGCAATGTAATTGGATATATATCAATCAATATCAAAACCAAATTTTACTCCTATTTGCATCTACTTACTTTTCGGCGACTTTGTCAATTTGCATTATTTTCTCTTTACGAGTTCTCATTGATTCGGCGAGCTGCATCGCTTCAGTGCGACCTTCGGCGATCCTCGAGTTCTGTGTGAGTACCTCTTGGCCGTGACTTCTAGGTGTATTGCTGTTGTCAGGACCAAAGTGCTCGTATCTTCATCCTTGTCGATTAACAGGTCAAATCGACTGGCACGCCTTGGATACCGATTCGGGTATTAGCCCTTTGTGTTTGCAGATCCACTTTTGCATCAACACATCTTTTGGCACGCCCGGTGGGACCAATCAATCCAATCAATATGTTCAATTCCGAGATCGATGCGGGGAACATTATCGTGGTATCAGAAGAAGATCTTAAGGAAGAGCAGAGGCAGGCTATGGAAAAGGCCGTAGAAGAATACAGGCAGCTTTGTTTGAAATCATTTAGCCTGAACAAGAGTGGACAAGTCATCCAGAAGCAAGATTTGCCATTGCCTCGGCAGGTTACCTTTGACTCCAATCCTGGTAAACTCCAAGAGATGGTTAATTCTGCAGTAAATCATGCTTTGATTAATCATTCCAATGTATTGTCCAATACTGTTCATAATGCTGTGGTTCGAACTCTCAAAGAAGGACAAGCGTCACCGCATTATGTTGGGCCTGCCTATCACCAACTAGAGCCGGCATCTGTCAATACTCCATTAGCTCCCTCGGCCGTTGTGGGTACAGAAGTTACTTCTTCTCCAGTATCGGCAGGCTTACCTAATATTCAATCTACACCGATACGATCAGATCCGGTACTACCAGGAGGACGAATTCAGCTTAGTACAGATCTATCGGCATTAGCTATGTCAGGCCCTGTGTCTCAGAATAGCCAGATTCCTACTAATTGGTGGGGATATGGTATGCCTCCGGAGTCATCTGCTTTCAATCCTGGATTACCTCAAGTGTTTGACGCAATAGGAAAAGCTCCTATATCATCGGCTGTTTCGCCGATGGCCCAAGCGCCTCAATATGCCACAGCAACTACTGTGCAACCAACTCCAGGGGGTTTCCAGATGCCTTTGGTTCAAACGCCCAGTTTAAATCCATCGGCAAGTTTACTGCCGATGCAGCAGAAAGCTCCTGTTATGAGTCAAACTGGGGTTCAGTTTATGCCTCAAGCTGGTTATAATTATCCAACAATGTCAGCAAATTACCAGCCATCGGTAAGTTTTGTACCGATGGGTTCTAATAATGGTTGGTCAGGACAGTTACCTGTTCAACATACAGTTCAGCAAAATCAACAGATTGCAGGGATTCAACAGGGTTATATGCAAGCTGGTGTCCAGAATCAAGCATCGGTAGCACAGCCGATGAATCCTTTCCAACAGGTTAATGGACCACAAGTAACGGCGAATATACTGATGGCTGGAGATCGTGGGCCACAAAGATATGTGGAGGGATATCAGCAGGCACTTCCTATAGAAATTCAGCCAGTTCGTCATATCCTCCTGCATATCCTCCTATAGGATAGCAGAAATTATGAAGGATCAGTTTGGGATAAAGCCCAAGGTCAATACTTATTCTTATCGGACTCCATATCCTCCTGCATATGATTTAATTCCTCTCCCAAATCGGTACAAGGTACCAGATTTCACTAAATTCTCTGGGCAGGATGACACATCAACAATGGAACACGTCAATCGCTTCATTATTCAATGTGGAGAGGCAGCTAGCAGAGATGAATTAAGAGTTTGATTATTTTCATCATCTTTGTCTGGATCAGCATTTACGTGGTTCATTTCATTACCACCAAATTCTATTATTACCTAGGTTGATCTAGAAAAACAATTTCATAAGTATTTCTTTGCTGGAATCCATGAAAAGAAGCTTATCGATTTAGTAAAATTGAGACAGCGCAATGATGAATTGGTAGAGAGCTTTGTGCAAAGACTACAAGATGTAAAAAATAAGTGCTACAGTCTGGTGCTGGATGATCGGCAGCTTGCCGATCTGGCTTTCCAAGGGTTATTGCCACACCTTAAAGACAGATATGCTTCTCAGGAATTTGAAAGCCTCAGTCATCTTGTGCAAAGGATCTCCGATCAAGATACTAGGGTTTTTGAACCTAAAAAGAATTGGAGTAAAAAGGTATCATTTGTTGAAGAAGTAGGAGATTTTGATTCTGATGAAGAACCAGTTATCGGCTTAGCTGAGTGGGTTAAGAATAAAAAGCCGATATCTTGTCCCTTTGGTCAAAAAGAGCCAGAAAAGTTTACCTTTGATATCACCAAGGCTGACAAAATATTTGATCTTCTGCTTCAAGAGGGCCAAATTAAGCTGTCACCTAATCATGTGATCCCATCAGCAGAAGAGTTGAAGAAGATCTTGTACTGCAAATGGCACAATGCAACTTCACACACAGTACAAATGAGTGCAAGGTGTTCAGGCAACAGTTACAATCGGCTATTGAATCTGGGAGAATTAAGTTTGGTACTTCCAATGCCCAGAGGCCAATGAAAATTGATCAACACCCTTTTCCAGCAAATACGTTAGAGGCCAAAGGGAAGACCAAGGTATTGACGTCCGAGGCTGCTGAGAAAAACGCATCAGTGGATCCCCAACATCGGATAACTACCGATGATGCAAAAAGTAAGGGTTTGCTGGGAGAAAGCAGTAGTTCCAAAAAACCTCCTCGACCTGGCATTGTGATTACTCATCGAAGGCAGCAGGAGGGTTGGCGTCAGCGTAATGATCGATATCGACAACAGCAAGAAGAAAGATGTCGGGAAGAATGGCATCGGCATAAAGATCATTGGAGGTGCCCATTTTTTATCCATTGCTGGGAAGAAGGTATTAAATTGCCAACTGTTGAAAATTGCCCTGAGTGCAATGGTTATTATGGGATCAATCGGTCAGGAAGAAGATTTCAACCTGGCAATCAGGGTTTATTTATCAATGAGCCGATCAGAAGCAGAGCATCAGTGCATGATCGGCTGGGGGGTAGACTTAGTGTACATGAAAGGCTTGGTAAACGCACTGGATATTTTCCAAGGAATCAAGAGGAGCTTGAGGAAATGGCAAATGCAAGAGTTCCCAATGAGGAAATATTCTACAGGGACCCTAATATACGCCGTGTAGAATCAACTAGGACCTGTTATCAGCCGGTTTGGAAAACCAAGTTTCCTCGATGGTGCCCGGAGGGTCTAACAAAGACACAAAGAAGGAGGATGCAACGTGAGCGTCAGGAGGATTTATACCAAGAGGAAAATTCCTCCAATGAGAGGTCCGGTCATCAGCAGTGGCAAGTAAAACACAAAAATAAGGGTCCATCGGCAGATGTTAATATGGTATTCATGTTGCCGATGGAATTTTTGGCACTATCTGATAATGAGGAAGAAGTTGTTCTCTCTAATCAAGTAGCTCAGTTGACACTAGATCCAATGATGGCTGTTTTTGAGAAACCTACCAATGACGAGAGACAGCATCTTAAGGCTTTGTTTGTGAAGGGCAGAGTTGATGGGCAGCCTGTGTCTAAGGTACTTATTGATGGAGGGGCTGCGATTAATATTATGCCTTATGTGATGTATCGGAAACTTGGTAAGGGAGATCAAGACTTGACCAAAACTGATATGATGCTGAAAGATTTTGAAGGCAATGTGTCACCGGCTAAAGGGGCAGTATGCGTTGAATTGACCATCGGCAGCAAAACCTTACCGACGATGTTCTTTGTTATTAATGGCAAGGGTGCATATAATCTGCTTCTAGGGAGGGATTGGATTCATGCTAATTGTTGTGTTCCTTCTACAATGCATCAATGCCTCGTACAGTGGATTGTGGATAAGATTGAGGTTGTCCCTGGTGATTCTTCTTATATCATCGCATTGGCAGAGTCAGATACTTATGAGCGAACTAAATGCATATCAGGAGAAGCTTGGGAAAAAGAGTTCCTTAGAGTTGCTGATTATGAAATTCCACCGATCCAAGCAGTCGGTTCTGAAGAAGAGTTTTAATGGATAGGTTTGCCGATGATGGAAAATTAGGTCAAGGGTTCACATCGGCAGATGATTTAGTAGAAGTAGATATCGGTGATGGCGATAGGCCAAGACCTACTTTTATTAGTGTTAAGTTAGATTCCAAGTGTAAGCAGCAAATAATTAATGTGTTAAAAGAGTATAAAGATTGTTTTGCTTGGGATTATACTGAGATGCCTGGGTTAGACCGATCGGTAGTTGAACATCGGTTACCTATCAAGTCTGGATTTCGGCCACATCAGCAGCCAGTGCGCCGATGCAACCCTAATATACTTCCTGATATTAAGGCCAAAATAACTAAATTAATTGAGGCAAAGTTTATTCAGCAGTGTCGATATACAGAATGGATCTCTAATGTGGTTCCTGTTTATAAGAAAAATGGAAAACTTCGTGTTTGTATTGATTTCAAGAATCTCAACAGAGCCACACCGATGGATGGCTATCCAATGCCGATTGCTGATTTATTGATTGATGCTACAGCCGGACATCAAATTATCAACTTTATGGATGGTAATGCAGGCTACAATCAAATATTCATGGCTGAAGAAGATATTCCCAAGACCACTTTCAGATGTCCAGGTCATGTAGGGTTGTTTGAGTGGGTAGTCATGACGTTTGGCTTGAAAAATGCCGGTGCTACTTATCAAAGAGCTATGAACTTTATTTTTCATGAATACATCGGCACATTGGTGGAGATCTACATTGATGATGTGGTGATTAAGTCTGAAGATATCACAAAACATCTAGTCGATCTACGAAAGATATTGGAGTGCACAAGGAAGCATGGATTGAAGATGAATCCTAATAAATGTGCATTTGGTGTATCGGCAGGTCAATTCTTGGGTTTTATGGTGCATCAGTGGGGCATCGAAATCAGTAGGAAGTCTATTGATGCAATTAGCAAGGTGGTTGCTCCTGCCAATAAGACTGAATTACAATCGTTGGTTGGTAAGATTAATTTCATTAGAAGATTCATATCTAATCTGTCGGGTAAGATCAAGGCTTTCAGTCCATTACTTAAATTGAAAGCCGATCAGGAATTTGTATGGGGAGCTGAGCAGCAGTTAGCCCTCGATGAAATTAAGAAATATTTAACAAATCCTCCAGTGCTAGTTCCACCTCAACACGGGAAGCCTTTCAGGTTATATTTATCAACTGATGATACAGTTATCGGTTCAGCTCTTATTTAAGAATTTGAAGGGAAAGAACGTGTTATTTATTATTTGAGCAGAAGACTAGTGGATGCTGAGATGAGGTATTCGGCCATCGAAAAGTTATGTCTATGTTTATACTTTTCGTGTGTCAAATTAAGGCATTATTTGTTATCTGCCGAATGTACGGTCATATGCAAAGACGATGTAGTCAAGTATATGCTGTCGATGCCGATATTAAGTGGTAGAATCGGCAAGTGGATTTTAGCATTATCAGAATTTGAACTACGTTACGAATCAACTAAGGCAGTTAAAGGGCAAGTGATGGCTGATTTTGTCACTCAGCATTATGATTCAGTGGACTCTTTGGAGGTTGCTCCCTGGACACTTTTCTTCGATGGGTCCACATGTGGTGAAGGAGCAGGTATCGGCATTGTGTTAATTTCACCTCAAGGAAGGAAGTATGAGTTTTCATTACCGATTGTTGCTACGTCGACGAATAATCAGGCTGAATACCAAGCCTTGGTAAAAGGGTTAGAATTACTGAAGGAGATATGTGCCGATGCTGTTGAAATCTTTGGTGATTCTATGCTAGTTATAAATCAATTGGCTAAACTTTATGAATGCCGAAGTGAAGCTTTGATTTCGTATTATGAAAAATGTTTGCAATTGTTGAAAGGGTTTAGAGATTTTCGTCTTGAACATATCTCTCGATTGCATAATGAGGAAGCTAATCGACTAGCTCAGCATGCTTCAGGGTATCAACTTATTCAGGAAGTGCTAACATCGGTAGTTAATACCGATGACTGGAGAAAGGAGATTGTCGATTATTTAAAGGATCCATATAAAAAGGTTGAAAGACGTATAAGGTTCCAAGCTACCAAGTATGTGCTCCTCGATGATGAATTATATTATCGAACTATAGATGGAGTTTTACTCAGATGTGTTGGCAGTGATGAATCGAAAACTTTGATGGGTGAAATTCATGAGGGAGTGTGTGGTGCGCATCAATCGGCTTTCAAAATGAAGTGGATGATCAGAAGGAATGAATACTATTGGCCGACTATTCTTGAAGATTGTTTTAAATATTTTAAAGGATGTCAGGGATGTCAAAAGTTTGGTAATATTCAAAGAGCGCCTGCATCGGCTATGAACCCTATAATCAAACCATGGCCGTTCCGGGGATGGGCTATTGATCTCATTGGTCAGATTTATCCGCCATCGAGTAAGGGACATAAATTTATTCTGGTTGCTACCGATTATTTCACAAAATGGGTTGAGGCAATTCCTTTGAAAAGGGTGACATCGGTTAATATGATTGATTTTGTGAAAGAGCATATTGTTTACCGATTTGGTATTCCTCAGACTATCACTATCGATCAGGGCACTATGTTTACATCAGGAGAATTTGATGAGTTTGCTGTAGGTATGGGAATTAAAGTTTTAAATTCTTCTCCATATTATGCTCAAGCTAATGGTCAAGCTGAGGCTTCTAACAAAGGGATCATCAAACTCATTAAGCGCAAAATTGAAGAAAATCCTAGGAGGTGGCATACAGTATTAAATGAAGCCTTGTGGTCATATCGGATGTCATGTCATGGTGCAACCAAAGTAACGCCTTATCAGTTAGTATATGGACACGATGCAGTATTGCCTTGGGAAATTAAAGTTGGCTCTAGGCGAATACGTTCTCAAGATCAGCTGATAGCCGATGATTATAATACTCTTATGAAGGATGAGTTGGAAGATGTGGCGGGTCATCGGTTAAGGGCTTTAGTTAGCATCGAAGAAAATAAGAAAAGAGTAGCCAGATGGTATGACAAGAAGGTGAAGATAAAGGAGTTTGCTGATGGAGATTTGGTCTGGAAATTGGTTTTACCGATTGGGACTACAAGTTCAAAGTTTGGAAAGTGGTCTCCTAATTGGGAAGGTCCATATCGGATAAATCAGTCTGTTCCTAGTAACGCATATATTTTAGAAACCCTCAAAGGGGTTGTGTTTCCTAGAGCATTAAATGGAAAATATTTAAAGAAATATTACCCTAGTATCTGGATGGATGCATGTAACACCTCGGGTGTTTAAATGTTAAAATCTGACATGTCATCATATGCATTGCAAAGCATTTGGCATTTGGTGAAAACTTTGATGTGCATTTACTAAAACAAGTTTACATTTGTGTAATGAGTGTTGAATTGTATTGTTTGACTCAAGTTCAAAGTTTGACTGGGTTTTGAATTTTTCGAGAAAACCCCGCGTTTCAACATGTAAACCCTACCCTGAAAATCCATTTCAAAATCTAAGCATATTTTGGGGTTGGGCCCAAAAACAAAAGTGTAGAGCTTGGCAAGTTATACAAAGTTTATTTTTGGAGTTTTTCAAGTTGTTTAGAAAATTTTTGAGTAAATCAAAAAGGCGTAAATCGGTAAATTTCCCTATTCAAATTCAAAAGTTCATTTCAAAATCTAGACCGAATTAGGAGATGGTTATAAAAGCAAAGTTGTAGAACTTTTGATTTTGAACAACTTTTATTTTTGGAGATTTTTGAGTTGTTATGAAAATTTGAGAGTAATTTGTGAAATTTGGCGAATGGCAAACTTGTAATTTCTGTGAACAGTACTCACCGCTCAGGCTACACCGGCGGCGATCTTCGGCTTGCTTCCAGTCACGCGCGTGGCCGTCTGGGCGTCGTGTTGGCGCGCTGAAGACTTCGTCGTGGCTTCCTTGCGCTTCTTTGGCTGCCCTATAAAGCTCTAGAGCCGCCGCCGTTCTTCTTTCTTCGCTCTCTGTTTTTCCCGTCGCCGCTGCTCCATCTCCGGCGAGCCAGTGCCGTCATTGTCGTGCTCCACCGTCGCTGTTAAGCTAGTCCCAGCTCCACTTGAACCTTGCGCGTCCATCTGACCCACCAATTTGGCTTGTCTTCACCGGGAACTCGAGTTTCATCGCCTTCTTCCTCACGGCCGGTAACCTCACCGTCGCATGGGCATCTTCATGGCCAGAGTCCGTCGGTGAGCCGTTGCCCTTGATTGATGTCCCTTTAGCTTCGTCTCGATGCCGTAGTGCTCATTTCACTATTGTTTGGCCGTTTTATCCACTGCAGTCGCCGGCACACCGTCACCGACGATCCTTGCTCCGCCGCCGTTGCTGTTCACGTCGACCCGTGTCTACGTTGCTTCTCCGGCCTTAATTCTTGCTTGAACGTGTTCGTGGTGAGCTACTGGACCTTCCCATGCCCTCTGTTTCCCCATTTTCGGCTTCGTTTCGCCGGCGTAACGTCGCCGAGCCACCGCATCCGCCATGGCCGACGCCAAGCTCGTAACTCGTAGTAATTCGTCTAGCTAGTGCCTTCAGTCGATGCGCCGTGATGATGTGGTCATTTTGGTACCTTGATCGTCGCCTTTGGACTCACCGTCGGTGAGTTTGCGCCGGTCAGCACCGTCGTCGTCGTAGTCAACACGCGGGAGGTAGAAGATGACAGGTGGGGTCCGATGTCAGTGACTCAGCGTTCAAATGGATTTTTTCTATTTTCAGATTTGAATGAATAGTGTCTATTTTTGTTATTTTTGTGTAGATTTATTTAGAGCTCCAAAAATTATGAAAATTTTTGTGTGACTTCTCTGAGATGTATAGTATTTAAGAAAAATATGAAATTTCCAGGATTTCCAGGATTTTTCTAGGCTTATTTATTTATCCAAAAATTATGAAATTTGTTTTGCCACTTAGTTAACATGTAATGAACATGTACTAAAATTTTGGGCTTAATTAGAATAAGTTGATTTATTTCATAATTTTGAATTAAATAATTAATTCATAAAAGCAAATAGTAACCTTTAGTGATTTAGGTTTTGTTTGGAATTTTGGATTGAGTGATGACCTTGGGTCATTTGTTGTTAATGATCCTTGGCAGTTGATGTATGTGTTTACGAAAAAGAATTAGTTTGTTTGACTTGCAACTGTACCGCGAAGGAAAGTTGTATTCAAATTATTAATTTTTCATCCATCATCGAGCATCATGTTTAGAATTCCGCATCATGTTAAACATGGCATTGTTATTACGTGTAGTGAACGAAGGTGAAAACGTGGTAGTTAATCAAGCTGTTGAAGAGGTTAATCCGTCTGTTGAGGTCGGGTCGAATACTTGTGTAACGTCGCAGGAACCGGACTTTTCCGTCAACGAAGGCAAGCCCCGGATGCATACAACCCTACCTTGTATTTTATAAATTAATTTCGCTTTTGCTTTCTGTTACTGCATTAAGTGATTAGGAGTTAAGTAAAAGCCTAATTGGTGCATTACCACCCTTGTTATTCCATATTTACCCTATTACCTGTTTTAAACTCGTATATGCCTAGTTTTGCTTAGCTATGCGTAGAACGATGAAAGTCGGGTGACTACCTGCCACCTGCAAGTTTTAAATGGAACATTGATTAATTATGTTAGCATGTGATATGGGAATGTGGAGTAATAAATCTAGACCGGGCGGACTCGGTGTGTGTGAGCCACAAGACATGGAGGTCTTGTGAGCGGGTTCTTTCCGCCTGTGTTGATTAAGGCACGTCCGTTGTTGAATTGCATGAGGTGAGAATTTGTAGTACTAACCACATACTCCGGTAAGCCTGAACTTGGCAATTCTATTACGAGAATGGCTACTCGCGCACTGGGAGTGGAGAGATGGCGGGAATAGCGTGTACCCTCATGGCTGGAATGTGGCCGGATTTGAGGTGTGCTGTATTCTCGGGTGGCGCGGACCCGTTCTTGTTTTAGAGGATCTGAGGGTAGGTTGATATATGTGAGTCAGGGACCTGCATATGTCGTGTGGTCTGGAATTCCCAGCTGGGTTTATAATCGGTTCGAATCGTCGTTGCTCCTCGGTTATGGAGACTCAACTCACTGTTCATCATCGTAGAATTAATAACCAGAACTTGACTAAGGCTTGTGAAGATGTTGGATATGAAGTTTCATGATCTCAGTGCGGATCGTGTCAGCTTTGTATATAATTCTTGAGAAGTTTTCTATATAAAGAATGTTGTTAAAAGAGCTTTTACGTAAAAGAACTTTGATCATTGTTAAAGCTATACCTTGAATCCCTGAGCCTGCATTACTGAGTTTATCAGTTAAGATTTTGGATAAGTCTTGTTGAGTACCTTTGTACTCTGGGTTCGTTGACCCCTTGTTGCAGGTGAGCCTCATGAGCAGATCTATTTTGGATCGTGCTGCATGACTATCGTTCGTTCTGACGATGAGAATTAAATGTGTGATCCTTGGGCAGGATGTTTATTTTGTGTGATATGTCTATATTAATTATGCCACTCCACTACTACTATGGTTTGTAATAATTATTGAACTTAGTTTGTAAGCTTTGAAACAACTGGTTTGTAAACTATGTTATCGTAAGACTTCCGCTGATTTCACTCTGGTTTTGATATTTGAATAAATGTTGTAATACTGCAATGACTCTGTAACGTGATCCTGCTCGGAAATCGTGGATGATTCGGGGTTCCCCGAGGACACCCGACAGTCTTTTTAAGTTAATGGAAACATATGCATGAATGTCAATGGTAGTCGGACAGTGACAGGTGCATGTGGGCCCAATAACTTAGGAGGTTCTACCACAGATTGGTATCAGAGCGATCGTTACAAGGTTTTTGTTGTATTGTTTTACGAAAACTTCAAAATGATTTGGGATGACTAAATTTAACTTGATAATTTGGTCCAAATTGCTTCTGACTTATCTTAATTCTTTCTCACCATTCCCTATTTGATTAAAATGTTTTGTGTGGTGGAGTAGTAATTATACTATGCCCTATATAAAAATAAATGTTGTTTATATGCATTATAAACTTTGATGTTTTTGTTCGTAAGAACGATTCATGCATCATGAATAATTCACTCGTTACTTCCTTCACCTCTTAGTCTGGAGTTAAGTAGTGAGTCTGGTTTGAGGAATGTAATCCATCTTAGCTACTCTTTGGATTTTGATCAAATGGTCTTACTTGGATTAAATTGGTTTCCTACAGTATGGCTCGTGCCAAGATGACGCCCCGTAAGTCCACCGGACCCAAAGGAGTTCCTCGTCACCAACTTGCCCCTAGAAATGATGGTGCTAGCAGTAGCAGTACTAGGCTTGATCCCCAGGTAGAGGTACAGAGGATTTCCGCAGAGTTAGCACAATCTACTAGAGATAGGGCTTTGGATGTTATACAAATAGGTGAATTACAGGGTCAATTGAGGCAGCTCACCACCGCGCATAGGAACTGCGAAAGTATGTTAGTTCGTACGGTGGAAGGAAGAAATGAAGCTTGGCATAGGGAAGATGTAGCTAGAGCTAGAACTCATGAGCTAGAATTCTATGTAGAAGATTTAGAAGAACATAATACATATCTACATGAGGAAGTTCATAGGCTTAGCAATCTACTGAATCCGAATCATGAGCCTCAAGCTGATGCCATGGACCCCGGTGTCATCCTTGCCGATGATGATGAATCGGGAGAGGAAGAAGAAGAAGATCCTGAAGAATTAGTAATGATCGATGAAAGTGATGATGAAGGCGGTAATAATTCCGGAATGGATACCGAGCCTGAAGTTTGAAGAAATTGAGGAAAGGAGGAGAGTTGTATAATAGTAGCTCTAGTTAAGTTATGTAGTTCTATTTTCGTACTCGTAGGTTTGTTTGTACATTAGTAAGCTCCATGTAATGTGTCTAGAGTAAGCTTTGGTACAATTCAATAAAGACATGTGAATAAAGTTTGGTTTGTTATGAGCAGATGCGTCGTACACGGGGTTCGTTTATTCCAGGAACTTCACAAGATGAGGACGGTATTCCTGATCCGCCACCAATTCCAACCAATTTAGCTGATGCTATAACCGCACTTGTCAATGTGGCGGCTAAAAATTCTCGTTTGCTTCATGAGATGGCTCAGAGTAATCAGAATCAGATGTACGGAAACCGTGGACGCCACCATAACCGACAGGAGGCTACATATGTTGATTTCACAGACACAAGACCCCCAGTGTTTACCAAGGCAGATGAACCATTGGAGGCTGATGACTGGCTTTGAACCATGGAGCAGAAATTTGACCTTATCCCATGCACAGAGTATCAGAAACCTACGTTTGCCGCCCAACAACTTAGAGGAGCAGCAAGTGCTTGGTGGGCAAACTTAGTGGCTATGCAACCAACTAGCATTCCAATAACTTGGGCTGAGTTCCGTACGGCCTTCAGAGCCCATTATATCCCTGAAGGAGTAATGGCTATGAAGCTAGATGAATTCCTTGCTTTGAAACAAGGAGATCAAAGCGTGATGCAGTATGTGGGAAGATTTAATCATCTGTCCCAATATGCATCCGAACATGTCAATACCGATGCCAAGAAGAAGAGGTGGTTTATGAGAGGCCTGAATACCAAGTTGCAGACTATGATGACCACTTGCACCAATGTCACTTACCATGAGGCAGTAAATATTGCAATTGCTTCAGAATCAAAGTATCGGCAGCACAAGGAGCTCAAAAAGAAAAAGAGTGTGCCGTCTGGATCTTTTGGGGGAAATCCGAAGAGGCAAAGGGTGATTTATGTAACACCCTCGGTGTTATGCCTTAATCAAAATATTAAACCATGTCATGAGCATCATGTTTATGTATTATTGCATGTGGTAAATGAGAAATTAAATTTTATTGCACTAATTCTCAAATTGAGCTCTAATTTATTCCTTGTCCAAGTTGTCCTTCCAACACGTCATCTCTCTCCACGTGAGAGCTCCTTAGCCACAAAGTCAAGTGATAAATTATTGTCATTCACTAATTATTAGCATACCACTTGGCAAAATTTATATCTCCATCAATCTCGCGACGCGCCACTGTCATCTCTCGTTGTTCTAATTATTCCGCCTTTACTTCGCTTGCTAATCGCCTTGCAAAATTATCGGTGCACGCACCCTTTCTTCATGTCAAAGCTGGAGCAGCGAAGATTTTCCATACGTCGGCACTGTAGTAGTGCAGGAAACACTATTCACAGTAGAAAACACGGTTCCTGATGCTTGATTCTTTCCTCACGACAGCACTGTAGCATTGAAGATTTTCCGCACGGCAGGACTGAAGCCGCCCAGAAACCACTGCTCATCCGACGAAACACTGTTCACGCGTGGAAATCACTGTTCATGCGCAGAAGTTACTGTTCATCCGTGGAAAAATCACCCTAGCCAGTGGAAAATATTGTTTGTCCATGCAGCACGTCGTTCCTGCTGCGCTTTATTTATCTTTAAGCAAGCTAGTTTAGCCACTAACCTTATGACGCGTCGTTGTCGCGCCTTTGCTTCTCCATTTCCTGCGTCTCCTGCCTTTAAAAGGATACGCCGAGCTATTTCGCTCTGCTGCTCACTTGCTTCTCTCAAATCAAGTTTCTCTGTTCTTGTCCGTGAAAGCTGCGTCTATCGATTTCTCCTGAGCTGTAATAATCAGCTGAGGTAGCTAGTCTATAATTGATCTTTTCATTCTCTAATGTTTCCTTGACCTGTGATCTCCTCCTCAATTAATTCCTTGACCTGCATAAATAAACCAGCACCCCACCGTCAAGTACGTTCAGTCCCAAAGCCCACTCCAGTCCTGACATGCTCGTAAGTCCAAGACCACTCAAAGTTCAATCCTTGAATTAATTCTCTCATGACCAAGACCTCACCACCGCACACGGCACGGAGCCAGAGGACAACCCTGCCAACTCATTTCATGCTTCCTGACTACTCATGACCACCCACGATCAGTGCTATATATGGCTCTGCTCCACTCCACGCAGGGCAGGCATTTGCTAAGCTCCCTGGTGTCTCTCCTCTTGCATTGCCTCCGCACATCGATCACCGTAGGTGGCACTTCATTCCATTCTGAGGTAGCTAGCCTGTAAGAATTCCTTCATTCTTCTTCTTATTTTCTTGACCCGCGGTCTCATCTAGTAATTCTAGACCCACAGTCATGTGCAAGTCAACAAGTTCAATTGCGTGATTAGCCTCCTCCAATAATATCGTTTTCTTCATCTCTAGAGCTCATTTGAATTTATTTATTGATTGTGAAATAAATTTTGTTAGATTCTTAAATTCATGATCTATCTATTAGTATAATTAGTTCGTATAGTTCAGTGATACCTTTAGGATTACTTTATTATTTTGAAATGCTCGTTATGGTTATTTAGAGAATAAATTTTTATGATGCATGGTAGCTAGTGCACCTTGTTTTATTATATATATAGTAAATTGATATTAACAATAAGGATGTCTTTAGTTGCTAAGATAATACATGAAATGTTTCATACTTGTTTAGTGGGAATAATAGGTAACTTTGCGTATTAGTCATTAGAGTTAGCTTAGTAGCTTGGTAGATGTATTCTTATTTTAAGAGTTGCGGTTGCCTATATATTAATTATTGCATCATCATCACTGCATGCATATAGAGGACGAGCCACTGGAGATCGTGACATTCGGCGAGCAGGAGTACGACGAAGTCATCGAAGAGTACGAGGAGATCCTCGTGCAGGAGGACGTTCCGGAGCCACCCGTCACTGACTTTGCTGACACCGCGCCTGCCCAAGGCAAGCCCCGGTGCATAACCCCTATTTTTAAATGATCTGAATATATTTATATGATATGCATTTACGTTACAGGCATTTTATGGAAGCTACATGCATAAATATATCCACCATGAGTCCTACTAGTACAGGTCGAGTAGCTGCTATGCTTAGGATGTCGGTAGCGTGAGTAACCTGTCGTTACTCGCAAATAGGTGATTAAACTATGATATCATGATGAAATAATGGAAAGGAAAATGGTGACCGGACAGGGATGTGGATTTGGTACTGGTGGGTGTGAGGGGTTGTGTCCTGCGGCCAACAGGGCATAGCCCGGTTACACTTTTTCTCTGTCTGTGTCGATTAAGGACCGGTCGTTGCATATGACTCTAGGCAAGTCACAGATTATTGTCCCGAGCACATACTTGGGTATGGGCGCAGGGAAGGCTTGCTGCTCTCTTGTCGCGGATCCGGCTCTTTCCGGACCGACTGATGGGAAGAGGAGGTGGTGGAGGTCCTTGCACCGCACTGAGTCCGGGACTCAGGATGTGGGGGCTTGGAGTCCAAGTTTGGACGGGGACCTGGACACCCGGGACAGGAGAGTGGTGGGTTAGTCCTGCTTGTGCCTGGGGTACAAGCGGGGCGTGTGTCTTCGGGGCACCCAGCTGGGCACATTGATTCGCGAATCGCCGGGTTATCCGGTACGGCTTGTCTGCAGTTTAGCACCGTAGTAAGAACTGAAAGTTGAAAGGAGAAGAAATGGAACGGATTGCTCAACTCTTGCTTGAAAGTAGAACAGGCTTATATAGATTGACTAGATGAAAACTTAATACGGCTGATGATAATAATGTATCAATAAGGACTCATTATTAGTATTGCTTTTTGCTAAAAGAGAACCAGCAAACCATAAAGCCTAGCATATTCCTTGGAGTCGGGAAAGTATTCCCACTATCGGATAAGTCTTACGAGTACATTGTGTACTCAGGGTTTATTTACCCCTGTTGCAGGTGACGCTTGAGGAGTTCCTTGTGTGGAGGATCCATCTGGTGGGCTCAGACGGAATCCTCGTTATCTTATCGCTAGATGTTATCTTTTAATATTCCGCTGTTTATTATTTCGCACTCTGTATTTGGTATTGTAATAATGTACTTTTCAAGAAACTCTAATGTATGAGATAGACTTGTGTTGTAACTCGTTTTCATTATTGGATCCTTGGGAAAAATGTGGATCTTTCGGGTTCTCCCTTAGGGTGTGCCCGACGGACACCGCTCGCTGTAGTTACTTTCGGGGTGCTTAGTGTCTGATGGAAGACGAGCGCCTTCGTAAGTACGCTATTTCGGGTGGTTCTGCCACAGTTGGTACCAGAGCCAATAATGGTCACGAGTTCCTCACTCTTTTACAAAACTAAAAGTGGACCAACAAAAGTTTTGCGAAAAGTAGGATGCGATTAAGTTAAGTATAAGCCCTAGCTATATGGTATATCTAGGATAGCGGCACTGGTTTTATCTAATCAGTTTCTGCAGGTACACTGACTTACATGACGTAAGAAATCGCTTAGTATACGGAAAGTGAGTGTGCGATGTGCCGAAAATTTTACGAACGCCGCTATATTCCGGCTTGAGTGAACGTATAGGTCGAAGCATGCATCATATAATAGCATCTTACTTGAACTAGGAATCCCCCTTCACGTATAATGAAAGTAGTAAATTGGTAGGACTAACTTAATGAATGCCTTAAAAAAATGTGCTGCCATTTCTTTAACCCCTGGATCCTGATCGGGAAGGTGTCCTAATGGATGGTTCGTCTCACTTATAGATGAATCTGAGGTCTGGACGTGGGAGCACCAGTTCGGGAGCGGCCAACGAGGGCCATGGTGATAGTGCTCAGGCCTTTGAGCATGGCAACGAGGGAGCTCGGGAGGTTCCACCCTTGGTTCCTCAGCCTTTTCCGCCACCGCCTCCGCCACTGTCCGCCGCGGAGGTCATGGTGGAGTTGTTGGCTGCTCGCCAGGAGTCAGCCGTTGCTCATCAGGAGACAGCTCGTGCCATGGAGATTATGGCACAGGCCCTCGCGGGTCTTGCCCGTGGAGGCCCCGGAGGCAACGGTGGGAATGGGGGTGGTGCTCGTCGTCCTGAGGGACAGTCCTCTTACCAGGACTTCCTCAAAACCCACCCGCCCACGTTCACACCGTCGGACGATCCGTTGGAGGCAGAGCACTGGCTTCGCACGTTGGAGCAGAAGTTTTGGCTGCTCGGAGTGGCCAACGAGCAGAAGATGCACTTTGCATCCCAGCTGCTTTTGGGGTCCGCAGGTGCCTGGTGGGAGACTTTCCAGGCCGCAGAGCTGCCGGATCACCCGGCGACGTGGCAGGAGTTCTCCACCGCTTTCCGCGAGTTCTTCATACCTGCTGGTGTTATCCACCAGAAGGTGACCGAGTTCATGGAGCTACGTCAGGGGAGCAGGACAGTAATGGAGTATGTGACCTAGTTTAACCACTTGGCTCAGTATGCTGGTAGTCAGGTGGACACGGATGACAAGAAGAGGGATCGCTTCTTTCACGGTCTCACTCCTGCTCTTCAGGAGAAACTGTACCTGGGGAACTATCAGACCTTTGGGGCTCTGATGAACGCCGCCATTGCTCTTGAGGGTTTCCAGCGGGCATCTCAGGCGGATTGGAAGCGGAAGCGGGTGGCAGCTGGATCCTCCAGTCATCCCCATACTCAGAAGGTGCAGATTGTTAGGCGGGGGCCCTATCAACCATCCGGCGGGCCTCCGTACCGGTCACCCCAGCAGACATCACAGACTTCTGCTACTCAGTACAAGGCACCTCAGCAGCAGGTGCAGCCCCAGCAGACTCAGGGACAGCTGGTCCCACCTCGTCAAGGATTCGGGAACAAGCCTGGTGCTTGTTTCAAGTGTGGCAAGGATGGCCACTATGCCAGGGAGTGTCCTCAGCAGCAGACAGCTCAGCCGTCTCAGCCATCTGCAAATTCCAGGCTGATTAAGAGGACTTTCATCAAGAGGAAGGTGCCCAGCAGATCTGGTCAGGTGCACTTCACGGATGCTCAGCAAGCTATGCAGCAGGAGACAGTTATGGCTGGTATGTTTACCATCGAATCCCATCCAGCTTTGGTGTTGTTTGATTCTGGTGCATCGCATTCCTTCATGAGCATGGGGTTTGTAGAGAGGCACAACTTATCACTATTGGCTATACCATATGCCTATAAGATCCGTACTGCCGGTTCTCAGATGTTCATCAATACCCGCACAGATACAGTAAGTTTGGTATTAGCCACCCACACTTACCGTCTACAGTTCATGATAATGCCTGGGCAAGGCATTGATGCTATTCTTGGAATGAACTAGTTGCGGTTGTATGGGGTAGTATTGGATATGAAGAGAAGAAGTGTAGAGTTACGGCTTCCATTTTCTGAGGATAGGATGTCTCTCATCATACCCTCAGAACCGGTCTTACCTGTTGCTGCCCATGCGGAAGCCATTCCTGATCTTACCTCCATTCCAGTAGTATATGAGTTTCCAGATGTTTTCCCTGAAGATCTTCCTAGATTGCCACCGGACCGTGAGGTAGAATTCTCCATTGAGCTTGAGCCTGGTACTGCTCCTATCTCCAGGCGTCCGTACCGCATGGCTCCGAGAGAACTGGCTGAAATGAAGAAGCAACTGGAGGAGTTGATGGACAAGGGTTTCATCCGCCCAAGTTCTTCACCATGGGGTTGTCCAGCGATTTTTGTGAAGAAGAAGGATGGTACCCTGCGGATGTGTGTGGATTACCGCCCCCTCAATGCGGTAACAGTTAAGAACAAGTATCCCTTGCCCTGCATAGATACTTTGTTTGACCAGTTAGCTGGTGCCAAGGTGTTCTCGAAGATAGATCTCCGATCGGGCTACCATCAGATCAAGATCAGGCCACAGGATATACCAAGGACAGCTTTCTCTACTAGGTATGGGTTGTATGAGTACCTAGTGATGTCTTTCGGTCTCACCAATGCCCCGGCTTACTTCATGTACCTGATGAACTCAGTCTTCATGCCAGAGTTGGATAAGTTTGTGGTAGTGTTCATTGATGACATTTTGATCTACTCCAAGAATGATGAAGAGCATACCTGTCACCTCCGGATAGTCCTGACTCGACTCAGAGAGCACCAGCTGTATGCTAAATTCAGCAAGTGCGAGTTTTGGTTAGATCGAGTGCAGTTTTTAGGACATGTGTTGACACCTGAGGGCGTTTCTGTAGATCCCAGCAAGGTGCAAGATGTGTTAGATTGGAAGTCTCCTAGGTCTGTGCACCAGATCCGTCAGTTCCTTGGGCTAGCTGGATACTATCGACGTTTCATCCCCGATTTCTCCAAGATAGCCCAGCCCATGACTAAGCTGCTCCAGAAAGAAGCTAAGTTTGTTTGGGGTCCAGCTTGTGAAGAAGCTTTTCAGTCCCTAAAGACTTTTCTGACCACTGCTCCTGTATTGGCTCAACCTAATATTGAGAGGCCCTTTGATGTTTACTGTGATGCCTCGAAGACGGGATTGGGGTGTGTGCTTATGCAAGAGGGGCGTGTGATAGCTTATGCTTCGCGCCAACTGAAGAAGCACGAGGTGAACTACCCTACCCATGATTTAGAGCTAGCTGCTGTAGTTCACTCTCTGAAGATTTGGAGGCATTATTTGTTGGGCAACAAAGTGCATATCTTCACTGACCACAAGAGCCTTAAGTATATTTTCACTCAGTCTGAGTTGAACATGAGGCAAAGGAGATGGTTAGAGTTGATCAAGGATTATAATTTGGAAGTCCACTATCATCCAGGAAAAGCCAATGTGGTAGCTGATGCCTTAAGTCGTAAGTTGCATCAGGTTGAGGATATACCCTTGTCACTTCACCACACAGAGGTGCTAGCTCAGATTGCCTTGACCTCAGAGCTGCTGGAGCAAATTATTTGGGAACAAAAGGAAGACCCCGAAGAGATTCCTCACATCAAGAAGTTGCTAGCTGAAGGACGTGGACCTCATTTTAGTATTGATGAGCTGGGAGTCATGAGATATAAGGATAGGCTGGTGGTTCCATCCAATGAAGAGCTGAAAAGAAAGATTTTAAAAGAAGCCCATCATTCCAAGCTGTCTATCCACCCTGGTAGCAACAAGATGTACCATGATCTACGCCAACTGTACTGGTGGTCTTACATGAAGCAAGATATCACCCAGTTCGTTGCGGAGTGTGACACTTGTGGTAGAGTCAAGGCAGATCATATGCGTACTCCTGGATATCTGCAGCCCTTGCCCATTCCTGTTTGGAAATGGGAGGATATTTCCCTAGATTTCATTGTGGGTTTACCCCGCACCTCCTCGGGCTTTGATTCTATTTGGGTCATTGTGGACCGTCTCACCAAGTCTGCCCACTTTCTTCCGGTGGACACTAGATACAATGCCAAGAAGTATGCGGAGTTATACTTTGATCGGATTGTGACCCTACATGGAGTTCCTCTCACCATCATCTCTGATAGAGGGTCAGTTTTTGTCTCTCGTTTTTGGGAGAAACTCCAGGAGTGTTTGGGTACTCGTCTTCTCAGAAGCTCGGCATACCATCCCCAGACTGATGGTCAAACTGAAAGGGTGAACCAGGTGCTCGAGGATATGCTGCGGGCTTGTACCATCTCTTTTCCTGAGAAGTGGGATCAGTGTTTGAAGCTAGCCGAATTTTCTTATAATAACAGCTATCAAGAGAGTATCCGTATGGCACCATTTGAAGCTTTATATGGACAGAAGTGTAGGACGCCACTAAACTGGGTTGAGGTAGGAGACCGTGGGTACTTCAGGCCGGATTTCATAAAGGAGGCTCGAGAGAAAGTAAATATAATTCGTGAACACTTGAAGTCAGCTCAGAGTCGACAGAAGGCTTACGCAGACAAACGAAGAAGACCTTTGGAATTTGCAGCTGGAGATTATGTGTATCTCAAGGTATCTCCTTTGAGAGGGGTACATCGGTTTGGTGTCCATGGCAAGTTAGCCCCTCGGTATGTGGGTCCATACAAGGTGTTGCAGCAGTGTGGTTCCGTTGCTTATCGTCTCCAACTCCCTGAAATTCTCTCGGTAGTTCACAATGTATTTCACGTCTCGCAACTGAAGAAATGCCTACGAGTTCCTGAAGAATCTATAGAAATAGAAGGACTTCCACTCCAACCTGATCTGTCTTATGTGGAGCATCCTATAAAAATTTTGGATGAGAAGGAGAGAGTGACCAGAAACAGGGTGATAAAGTTTTACAAGATACAATGGCAAAATCATTCTGAGGCTAAAGCCACGTGGGAACAAGAGAGTTACCTATTGAAGCATTACCCCCATCTCCTCAATGGTTCTGATAGTTAGTTGCTATGTCGAAATGTATTTCCTACCTTGTTCTCACACTAGGCACATAAATCTCGGGTCGAGATTTTGTTTTAGGGGGGTAGATTTGTAACACCCTCGGTGTTACGCCTTAATCAAAATATTAAACCATGTCATGAGCATCATGTTTATGTATTATTGCATGTGGTAAATGAGAAATTAAATTTTATTGCACTAATTCTCAAATTGAGCTCTAATTTATTCCTTGTCCAAGTTGTCCTTCCAGCACGTCATCTCTCTCCACGTGAGAGCTCCTTAGCCACAAAGTCAAGTGATAAATTATTGTCATTCACTAATTATTAGCATACCACTTGGCAAAATTTATATCTCCATCAATCTCGCGACGCGCCACTGTCATCTCTCGTTGTTCTAATTATTCTGCCTTTACTTCGCTTGCTAATCGCCTTGCAAAATTATCGGTGCACGCACCCTTTCTTCACGTCAGAGCTGGAGCAGCGAAGATTTTCCATACGGCGGCACTGTAGCAGTGCAGGAAACACTATTCGCAGTAGAAAACACGGTTCCTGATGCTTGATTCTTTCCTCACGACAGCACTGTAGCATTGAAGATTTTCCGCACGGTAGGACTGAAGCCGCCCAGAAACCACTGCTCATCCGACGAAGCACTGTTCACGCGTGGAAATCACTGTTCATGCGCAGAAGTTACTGTTCATCCGTGGAAAAATCACCCTAGCCAGTGGAAAATATTGTTTGTCCATGCAGCACGTCGTTCCTGCTGCGCTTTATTTATCTTTAAGCAAGCTAGTTTAGCCACTAACCTTATGACGCGTCGTTGTCGCGCCTTTGCTTCTCCATTTCCTGCGTCTCCTGCCTTTAAAAGGATACGCCGAGCTATTTCGCTCTGCTGCTCACTTGCTTCTCTCAAATCAAGTTTCTCTGTTCTTGTCCGTGAAAGCTGCGTCTATCGATTTCTCCTGAGCTGTAATAATCAGCTGAGGTAGCTAGTCTATAATTGATCTTTTCATTCTCTAATGTTTCCTTGACCTGTGATCTCCTCCTCAATTAATTCCTTGACCTGCATAAATAAACCAGCACCCCACCGCCAAGTACGTTTAGTCCCAAAGCCCACTCCAGTCCTGACATGCTCGTAAGTCCAAGACCACTCAAAGTTCAATCCTTGAATTAATTCTTTCATGACCATGACCTCACCACCGCACACGACACGGAGCCAGAGGACAACCCTGCCAACTCATTTCATGCTTCCTGACTACTCATGACCACCCACGATCAGTGCTATATATGGCTCTGCTCCACTCCACGCAGGGCAGGCATTTGCTAAGCTCCCTGGTGTCTCTCCTCTTGCATTGCCTCCGCACATCGATCACCGTAGGTGGCACTTCATTCCATTCTGAGGTAGCTAGCCTGTAAGAATTCCTTCATTCTTCTTCTTATTTTCTTGACCCGCGGTCTCATCTAGTAATTCTAGACCCACAGTCATGTGCAAGTCAACAAGTTCAATTGCGTGATTAGCCTCCTCCAATAATATCGTTTTCTTCATCTCTAGAGCTCATTTGAATTTATTTATTGATTGTGAAATAAATTTTGTTAGATTCTTAAATTCATGATCTATCTGTTAGTATAATTAGTTCGTATAGTTCAGTGATACCTTTAGGATTACTTTATTATTTTGAAATGCTCGTTATGGTTATTTAGAGAATAAATTTTTATGATGCATGGTAGCTAGTGCACCTTGTTTTATTATATATATAGTAAATTGATATTAACAATAAGGATGTCTTTAGTTGCTAAGATAATACATGAAATGTTTCATACTTGTTTAGTGGGAATAATAGGTAACTTTGCGTATTAGTCATTAGAGTTAGCTTAGTAGCTTGGTAGATGTATTCTTATTTTAAGAGTTGCGGTTGCCTATATATTAATTATTGCATCATCATCACTGCATGCATATAGAGGACGAGCCACTGGAGATCGTGACATTCGGCGAGCAGGAGTACGACAAAGTCATCGAAGAGTACGAGGAGATCCTCGTGCAGGAGGACGTTCCGGAGCCACCCGTCACTGACTTTGCTGACACCGCGCCTGCCCAAGGCAAGCCCCGGTGCATAACCCCTATTTTTAAATGATCTGAATATATTTATATGATATGCATTTACGTTACAGGCATTTTATGGAAGCTACATGCATAAATATATCCACCATGAGTCCTACTAGTACAGGTCGAGTAGCTGCTATGCTTAGGATGTCGGTAGCGTGAGTAACCTGTCGTTACTCGCAAATAGGTGATTAAACTATGATATCATGATGAAATAATGGAAAGGAAAATGGTGACCGGACAGGGATGTGGATTTGGTACTGGTGGGTGTGAGGGGTTGTGTCCTGCGGCCAACAGGGCATAGCCCGGTTACACTTTTTCTCTGTCTGTGTCGATTAAGGACCGGTCGTTGCATATGACTCTAGGCAAGTCACAGATTATTGTCCCGAGCACATACTTGGGTATGGGCGCAGGGAAGGCTTGCTGCTCTCTTGTCGCGGATCTGGCTCTTTCCGGACCGACTGATGGGAAGAGGAGGTGGTGGAGGTCCTTGCACCGCACTGAGTCCGGGACTCAGGATGTGGGGGCTTGGAGTCCAAGTTTGGACGGGGACCTGGACACCCGGGACAGGAGAGTGGTGGGTTAGTCCTGCTTGTGCCTGGGGTACAAGCGGGGCGTGTGTCTTCGGGGCACCCAGCTGGGCACATTGATTCGCGAATCGCCGGGTTATCCGGTACGGCTTGTCTGCGGTTTAGCACCGTAGTAAGAACTGAAAGTTGAAAGGAGAAGAAATGGAACGGATTGCTCAACTCTTGCTTGAAAGTAGAACAGGCTTATATAGATTGACTAGATGAAAACTTAATACGGCTGATGATAATAATGTATCAATAAGGACTCACTATTAGTATTGCTTTTTGCTAAAAGAGAACCAGCAAACCATAAAGCCTAGCATATTCCTTGGAGTCAGGAAAGTATTCCCACTATCGGATAAGTCTTGCGAGTACATTGTGTACTCTGGGTTTATTTACCCCTGTTGCAGGTGACGCTTGAGGAGTTCCTTGTGTGGAGGATCCATCTGGTGGGCTCAGACGGAATCCTCGTTATCTTATCGCTAGATGTTATCTTTTAATATTCCGCTGTTTATTATTTCGCACTCTGTATTTGGTATTGTAATAATGTACTTTTCAAGAAACTCTAATGTATGAGATAGACTTGTGTTGTAACTCGTTTTCATTATTGGATCCTTGGGAAAAATGTGGATCTTTCGGGTTCTCCCTTAGGGTGTGCCCGACGGACACCGCTCGCTGTAGTTACTTTCGGGGTGCTTAGTGTCTGATGGAAGACGAGCGCCTTCGTAAGTACGCTATTTCAGGTGGTTCTGCCACAATTTATCATCCAGTACATCATAATCGTCCTCCTTATCGTCCGCCGCAGTTCCAAGCCGGGCAACAGTCAAATGTCCGTCCTGCTATAACCTATTCGAGTTCACAGTCAACCAATGCTCCTGGTGGCAATGCTCCAACATCCCAGGGTCACAACTATCCATGCTATAATTGTGGAAGGACTGGTCATTTCTCCAGGGAATGTCCATATCCTAGGCAGGCTAATCAAAATTATCAGAAGGCTCCTGCCAATCAACAACAGGGTCAGGCACCAAACAAGAACCCCAATCAGAATGCTCAGAAGGGCAAAGATGAGAGGAAGACAGGACGGGTGTTCTATATTCAAGCTGGAGAAATTCCGGAAGGGGAGCCAGTGATGATGGGTATGTTTCCTGTTGCCAATCACCCTGCAGTTATACTTTTTGATTCTGGCACATCGCATTCATTCATCAATAGAACATTTGTCGTGAAGCATGAAATTTCAATTGGGGCAACAAAGGAAAGTTTCTTTATACAGTCGCCCGGGGGACGTCTGTGTACTAAGGAGATGGTATACCAGGTACCCGTAAACCTGGGTGGGCATATTTTTCCCACTACCATGATTATCCTTAAGGATCAGGATATAGATGTAATCTTGGGAATGAATTGGATGTATCAGCATAAGGCTGTTATAGATGCTTTGAATAGGACCTTAAGAGTGAGTTTGCCTAATAGTAATTCTCAACTTCTTATCCAACTTCCAACCCTAAGAAGATCAGTGAGTAAGATTTGTGCAACTGTTGTCAAAGAGATTAGAGATATTCCGGTAGTGTGTGGATTTTCGGATGTGTTTCCTGAAGATTTACCCGGTCTACCACCTGATAGGGATGTACAGTTCAATATAGAGTTACAACCTGGAACAGCTCCGATTTCTCGGAGAGCTTATAGGATGCCACCTAAGGAATTGGCCGAGTTGAAAACTCAGTTACAAGAATTGATTGAGAAAGGGTTTATCCAACCTAGTTCTTCACCTTGGGGATGTCCGGCAATTTTTGTGAAAAAGAAAGGTGAGACCCTGAGGTTGTGTGTTGACTATCGTCCATTGAATGAAGTGACCATCAAGAATAAGTATCCATTACCTCGGATAGATCTGCTTTTTGATCAACTGGCCGGAGCCAAAGTTTTCTCCAAGATAGATTTGAGATCAGGATATCACCAAATCAAGATAAAGCCTGAGGATATTCCCAAAACAGCATTTACCACAAGATATGGGTTATATGAATACTTGGTAATGTCTTTTGGTTTGACAAATGCTCTAGCTCATTTCATGTATCTTATGAAACTCAGTATTCATGCCGGAGCTAGACAAGTTTGTAGTGGTGTTTATTGATGACATTTTAGTATATTCCAAGAATAAGAAAGAACATGCAGAACATCTCAGAATAGTTCTGACCCGTTTGAGAGAACATCAACTATATGCCAAGTTCAGCAAGTGTGATTTTTGGCTTAAGGAAGTGCAATTTCTTGGACATGTCTTGTCAGCCGAAGGAGTTACAGTTGATCCAAGCAAAGTGAAGGATGTGCTTGATTGGAAACCGCCAACCACAGTTCATCAAGTTCGGAGTTTTCTGGGTTTGGCGGGATATTACCATCGGTTTATTCCAGATTTCTCAAAGATATCAAAGTCCATAACTGAATTGTTGAAGAACCAAGTTAAGTTTGTCTGGTCATCAGATTGTGAAGAGGCTTTCTAGACTTTGAAGAGACTGTTGACTACTGCGCCAGTGTTAGCCCAACCTGACATCGAGAAGCCGTTTGATGTTTATTGTGATGCTTCAGGTATTGGTATTGGATGTGTGTTGATGCAAGAAGGCCGAGTCATTGCCTATGCATCCAGGCAACTTAAGCAACATGAAGAACACTATCTGACTCATGACTTGGAGTTAGCGGCTGTGGTTCATGCTCTGAAGATTTGGCGGCATTACCTGCTTGGTAATACGTGTCATATGTATACAGACCATAAAAGCTTAAAGTATATCTTTACTCAGTCAGAGTTGAACATGCGACAAAGAAGATGGTTAGAACTGATTAAGGATTATGATTTGGAAGTACATTATCACCCTGGTAAAGCAAATGTGGTTGCAGATGCTCTCAGTCGCAAAGGTTATTGCAATTGTCTGACAGCGAGAACAATGGGTTTGAATTTATGTCAAGAAATGGAAAAGTTGAATGTAGAAGTAATTCAACAAGGAAGTTTGACCAACATAATTGTTGAAGCCACTATTCGAGGCCAAGTTATTACTGCTCAGAGGGAAAACAAGGGTATAGCCCATATCAAGGAAAGAGTCAAGAAGGGAAAAGCGGAGTGCTTTAGTATTGACAATGAAGATGTGTTGTGGTTCAAGGATCGCCTGGTGGTACCAAAAGTTCCTGAGTTGCGGCAGTCAATTCTAGATGAGGCACATGCTACTAGGTTATCCATTCATACGGGAAGTAACAAGATGTACCATGATTTGAAGCAAAGATTCTGGTGGACTAAAATGAAAATAGAGATTGCTAGATATATAGCAAAGTGTGATACTTGTCAAAAGGTGAAAGCTATACATTTGAGGTCTGCTGGTGAATTACAACCATTACCTATTCCATCTTGGAAGTGGGAGGACATAAGCATGGACTTTATTGTTGGTCTACCCAAGACATCAAAGGGATTTGACTCAGTATGGGTTATTGTAGATCGACTCACTAAGTCAGCGCATTTTCTTCCAGTCAAGACAATATATCCTACGATCCAATATGCCAAAATGTACTTAGCAAGAATCATGAGTCTCCATGGAATACCCAAGACTATTGTGTCAGATAGGGGTACACAGTTTGTTTCCAACTTTTGGAAACAATTGCATTCTTCGTTGGGTACCAAACTTCTGTACAGTATAGCTTATCATCCGTAGACTGATGGACAGACTGAAAGAGTTAATCAAGTGCTTGAAGATATGTTAAGGTGTTGTGTCCTTAACTATTCCAATAAGTGGGATGAATGCTTACCTTTGGCCGAGTTCTCATACAACAATAGTTATCAAGAAAGCATTAGAATGGCTCCATTTGAAGCACTCTATGGTCGTAGATGCAGAACATCATTGAGTTGGTCTGAGCCTGGAGAAAGAAGATTCTTTGGAGTTGATCTTGTGAAAGAAACAGAAGACAAGGTTAGGCAAATACAAAGTAATTTGAAGATAGCTCAGTCCTGCCAAAAGAGTTATGCGGATAGACGACGGAGACCATTGGTATTTAACAAAGGAGATTTTGTATATCTGAAAGTATCACAAATGAAGGGAGTTAACTGTTTTGGTGTTAAAGGAAAGTTGGCACCCCGATATATTGGACCATATCAAATTTTAGAGAGGTATGGAAAAGTAGCATATCGTTTGAAATTACCTGAACATCTTGCAGCTGTGCATGATGTGTTCCATGTTTCTCAATTGAAGAAGTGTCTCCGAGTGCCTGAACAAAATGTTGAAGTTGAAGGAGTAGAACTAGAACCGGATTTAACCTATTCCGAATATCCTATCCGAGTGTTAGATCAGAAAGATCGTGTTACTCGAAGACGGACAATCAAATTCTATAAAATACAATGGAATCAACATTCAGAAGAGGAAGCTACTTGGGAATCAGAAGATTACTTGTTAGAAAAGTTTCCCGAATTTTTAGCGTCAATATAGAATCGAGTAATGTTAGTTGAGCTCGGTAGTACATGTTGTGTTTTGTAAAAGTAACCTTAGCTGTTTTATGGACAGAGTTTGTATGTGTTCTTGCGACACATTTCCTTTTCCATTACTTACCCTATGGCTTTGAATCTCGGGGCGATATTTCTTTTAGGGGGAAGGATTGTAACACCTCGGGTGTTTAAATGTTAAAATCTGACATGTCATCATATGCATTGCAAAGCATTTGGCATTTGGTGAAAACTTTGATGTGCATTTACTAAAACAAGTTTACATTTGTGTAATGAGTGTTGAATTGTATTGTTTGACTCAAGTTCAAAGTTTGACTGGGTTTTGAATTTTTCGAGAAAACCCCGCGTTTCAACATGTAAACCCTACCCTGAAAATCCATTTCAAAATCTAAGCATATTTTGGGGTTGGGCCCAAAAACAAAAGTGTAGAGCTTGGCAAGTTATACAAAGTTTGTTTTTGGAGTTTTTCAAGTTGTTTAGAAAATTTTTGAGTAAATCAAAAAGGCGTAAATCGGTAAATTTCCCTATTCAAATTCAAAAGTTCATTTCAAAATCTAGACCGAATTAGGAGATGGTTATAAAAGCAAAGTTGTAGAACTTTTGATTTTGAACAACTTTTATTTTTGGAGATTTTTGAGTTGTTATGAAAATTTGAGAGTAATTTGTGAAATTTGGCGAATGGCAAACTTGTAATTTCTGTGAACAGTACTCACCGCTCAGGCTACACCGGCGGCGATCTTCGGCTTGCTTCCAGTCGCGCGCGTGGCCGTCTGGGCGTCGCGTTGGCGCGCTGAAGACTTCGTCGTGGCTTCCTTGCGCTTCTTTGGCTGCCCTATAAAGCTCTGGAGCCGCCGCCGTTCTTCTTTCTTCGCTCTCTGTTTTTCCCGTCGCCGCTGCTCCATCTCCGGCGAGCCAGTGCCGTCGTTGTCGTGCTCCACCGTCGCTGTTAAGCTAGTCCCAGCTCTGCCTGAACCTTGCGCATCCATCTGACCCATCAATTTGGCTTGTCTTCACCGGGAACTCGAGTTTCATCGCCTTCTTCCTCGCGGCCGGTAACCTCACCGTCGCATGCGCATCTTCGTGGCCAGAGTCCGTCGGTGAGCCGTTGCCCTTGATTGATGTCCCTTTAGCTTCGTCTCGATGCCGTAGTGCTCATTTCACTATTGTTTGGCCATTTTATCCACTGCAGTCGCCGGCACACCGTCACCGACGATCCTTGCTCCGCCGCCGTTGCTGTTCACGTCGACCCGTGTCTATGTTGCTTCTCCGGCCTTAATTCTTGCTTGAACGTGTTCATGGTGAGCTACTGGACCTTCCCATGCCCTCTGTTTCCCCGTTTTCGGCTTCGTTTCGTCAGCATAACGTCGCCGAGCCACCGCATCCGCCATGGCCGACGCCAAGCTCGTAACTCGTAGTAATTCGTCTAGCTAGTGTCTTCAGTCGATGCGCCGTGATGATGTGGTCATTTTGGTACCTTGACCGTCGCCTTTGGACTCACCGTCGGTGAGTTTGCGCCGGTCAGCGCCGTCGTTGTCGTAGTCAACACGCGAGAGGTAGAAGATGACAGGTGGGGTCCGATGTCAGTGACTCAGCGTTCAAATGGATTTTTTCTATTTTCAGATTTGAATGAATAGTGTCTGTTTTTGTTATTTTTGTGTAGATTTATTTAGAGCTCCAAAAATTATGAAAATTTTTGTGTGACTTCTCTGAGATGTATAGTATTTAAGAAAAATATGAAATAGTGTTTTTCAGTAAGTTTTAAATGTGATAAAAATTGCTCAATTTATTTATAAATGGATTTCCAGGATTTTTCTAGGCTTATTTATTTATCCAAAAATTATGAAATTTGTTTTGCCACTTAGTTAACATGTAATGAACATGTACTAAAATTTTGGGCTCAATTAGAATAAGTTGATTTATTTCATAATTTTGAATTAAATAATTAATTCATAAAAGCAAATAGTAACCTTTAGTGATTTAGGTTTTGTTTGGAATTTTGGATTGAGTGATGACCTTGGGTCATTTGTTGTTAATGATCCTTGGCAGTTGATGTATGTGTTTACGAAAAAGAATTAGTTTGTTTGACTTGCAACTGTACCGCGAAGGAAAGTTGTATTCAAATTATTAATTTTTCATCCATCATCGAGCATCATGTTTAGAATTCCGCATCATGTTAAACATGGCATTGTTATTACGTGTAGTGAACGAAGGTGAAAACGTGGTAGTTAATCAAGCTGTTGAAGAGGTTAATCTGTCTGTTGAGGTCGGGTCGAATACTTGTGTAACGTCGCAGGAACCGGACTTTTCCGTCAACGAAGGCAAGCCCCGGATGCATACAACCCTACCTTGTATTTTATAAATTAATTTCGCTTTTGCTTTCTGTTACTGCATTAAGTGATTAGGAGTTAAGTAAAAGCCTAATTGGTGCATTACCACCCTTGTTATTCCATATTTACCCTATTACCTGTTTTAAACTCGTATATGCCTAGTTTTGCTTAGCTATGCGTAGAACGATGAAAGTCGGGTGACTACCTGCCACCTGCAAGTTTTAAATGGAACATTGATTAATTATGTTAGCATGTGATATGGGAATGTGGAGTAATAAATCTAGACCGGGCGGACTCGGTGTGTGTGAGCCACAAGACATGGAGGTCTTGTGAGCGGGTTCTTTCCGCCTGTGTTGATTAAGGCACGTCCGTTGTTGAATTGCATGAGGTGAGAATTTGTAGTACTAACCACATACTCTAGTAAGCCTGAACTTGGCAATTCTATTACGAGAATGGCTACTCGCGCACTGGGAGTGGAGAGATGGCGGGAATAGCGTGTACCCTCGTGGCTGGAATGTGGTCGGATTTGAGGTGTGCTGTATTCTCGGGTGGCGCAGACCCGTTCTTGTTTTAGAGGATCCAAGGGTAGGTTGATATATGTGAGTCGGGGACCTGCATATGTCGTGTGGTCTGGAATTCCCAGCTGGGTTTATAATCGGTTCGAATCGTCGTTGCTCCTCGGTTATGGAGACTCAACTCACTGTTCATCATCGTAGAATTAATAACCAGAACTTGACTAAGGCTTGTGAAGATGTTGGATATGAAGTTTCATGATCTCAGTGCGGATCGTGTCAGCTTTGTATATAATTCTCGAGAAGTTTTCTATATAAAGAATGTTGTTAAAAGAGCTTTTACGCAAAAGAACTTTGATCATTGTTAAAGCTATACCTTGAATCCCTGAGCCTGCATTACTGAGTTTATCAGTTAAGATTTCGGATAAGTCTTGTTGAGTACCTTTGTACTCAGGGTTCGTTGACCCCTTGTTGTAGGTGAGCCTCATGAGCAGATCTGTTTTGGATCGTGCTGCATGACTATCGTTCGTTCTGACGATGAGAATTAAATGTGTGATCCTTGGGCAGGATGTTTATTTTGTGTGATATGTCTATATTAATTATGCCACTCCACTACTACTATGGTTTGTAATAATTATCGAACTTAGTTTGTAAGCTTTGAAACAACTGGTTTGTAAACTATGTTATCGTAAGACTTCCGCTGATTTCACTCTGGTTTTGATATTTGAATAAATGTTGTAATACTGCAATGACTCTGTAACGTGATCCTGCTCAGAAATCGTGGATGATTCGGGGTTCCTCGAGGACACCCGACAGTCTTTTTAAGTTAATGGAAACATATGCATGAATGTCAATGGTAGTCGGACAGTGACAGGTGCATGTGGGCCCAATAACTTAGGAGGTTCTGCCACAATGCATAAAAGTATAAGTGCCGATAACAGTCCTATCGGCTGGAATTATGCAAGGATGTCAATGTCTCGTAAAGTGCCAATACAATAAACAAGATTACAAGTTCAACAAGGATTGGATAGCTAATATCGCACGCAGGCGAATCTGCTCGGCTTCCTCCATTTCTTTGATATCGTCATCGGCAGTACCCTCCACAGGCTTGAGTTTTTTCTTCATGGCTAAAGCTTTGCGAGCCTGCATATCTCTTTCTTGCTGAAGGGTTTTGATGGTATTGGGTAGCTGGCTTTCTTCTTGTTGAGCATGAGTTAAGGCTGCATCGATTTCCTTCAATTCAGCCAATAGAGCCATCTTCCTTGCTGATAAATCCAAGATTTTCTGCTTAAGTTCAGCGCCCGAAGTCTACAAATTGCCGATGCCCTTGTGCTTCTCATCGGCAATTTGTTTTAGTTGTAGCATCTCTTCTTTGAGTTGAGCCTGAGCTGCTCTATCGGCAATACATTGAGCAGCCCATTGATATTGTAGTTGGTGACTCTCTAAATGGGCTGATGGGAAGAGTACTTCTTCAACATCGGCAGGGACCTGGCCATGGATTGTTTTGAAAATTGCCTTTGTGGGGTCCGAGTCATCTACCAGTTGGGCGGTATCCTGCTGTAGCAAGTTCAGGAGAGCTTCCAACCTGGACTTAGTTTCTGCCGATATTGTTCCCAGTGTAAGGGAAGAACTTGTTTCCTCTCCATCATCGTCAGAGATGTCAATAGCAAAGGAGAATAGGCTGTTTGGGGAGTCTTGTTCCTGAGAAAAAGGAAAGGAGGTCAGTTAAGAATAAGTATGGGTATTGTAAATCGGCTAGGTTCATCGGTTTACCTGTTTCAAGGCAATTTCCTGTGCTTGACTGGAAGAAACAACCTGGAGTGTGCCGCGTGAGGGATCGGCTGAGCTTGCCGATGGGATGTCCTCTGTGACTTCATCAGTGGTTGGCTCTTGAGGTATGATGACCGATGGCATTGGGGCAGATGTAGGGATCGGCGTGGACCTTTGTCGTTTTGGCTATGCCTCGGCATCTGTTAAAGCTTTGCGCTTTGCTTGGGCATCGGCAACAATTGGCTGGGGGGCATCGGCACTTGTTGGTTGTGAAGCTTGGACATCTGGTACGCTTGCCGATGTACCCAATTGTTGCTGCAAGACAAGTGTAAGGTATGATATTTAACTGATAAAATGAGAAGTCAAGAGAATACCTCTGAAGGTTTGTCAAAAGAAGTGGTGCTTGATATCATAGGAATTGTCGATGACGATCCAGTAGCAGCTCTTGCCCCCTGATGATTAATGTTAATATAGTTTGTAATCGGTATAAGTAGAAATAAACAAGGTTGTTACCTTGAATGCCTTGACCAAGATTGTAGTAGCAGCCGACGGAGTGGCCCTAGCTGTAGCCAATTTGGATTTAGAGGTGATGGTCTTGGTACGGATCTTCTGGTGGGTCAAAGCAGTTAAGGTGGGGGCGTTGTAGCCGATCGGTGATATCGGGGAAACAGGCTGAAGATTGAAGGGTTTCCCACTTTTGCTCACCGATGGTGCTGGGTTGTTAACCTGTCATAAGAGAGTCAGTTACTGATATATGTAGGGAAAAAGCAAAAAGGAGTTAAAAGAAACTTACTGCGTCGTCAGGGATGGCATATTCAGGGTCGATCATGTGCCGATATGTGTGAGCAGAAGTTGCAAACAGTTGTTCCTTCCACTCTCGCCACCATTGCTTGTATGACTCGGTGATGAAGGATACTAGCATCCAGGTGGATATATCGACATCTGTGGTATCGGCATCAGGGGAGAGTTGTACTACCTTGTTCCAATCTGTTCCACAGGTGATTGTTTCCCTGGGTTTGATCACATCGGCAAAGCAAAGTTTGATTGGCAGTTGCCCAAAAGCCAATTGACAGGATACTGCCGATGGGTTGTAAAATTCATACGAAATGTTGGTGTTTTTCCCGCTACCAAATGTATTTACTGGAATTGCCCTGGGAGTAATGATGGCCATCATGAGTTCCTTATCTTGATTCAGGGTGTCATCGGCAAAGTTGAAAAGAAGGGGAAATCTGTTTTCCTCGTCAATATAAGGTACCTAGGCCCTATGATCACGAGAAAGACCATTGTAGAAGTTTTGGAAGAATCTGCCGATCTGGTCTTCATTGGCCTCTGTTCCAGGAAGGACAATTATGGCTTCACCAAAGTTGAGGGGTGAGCGTGTTGCCAATTCATCATCCCCAAGCACATGGTCTTCAGCAATTTCTCGTGGGAATTGTTGGGCAAAAAAGTCCCATTGCAAACGTTTGTGCATATGGGCATTCAGCCACATGTTGATAAACCACCACGGGCCTCCTAGGTTGCCGATGGGTTCGCCAAGCAGAAGTTTCTGAGACACTTGATGAAGAAGATGATAAGTGGAGCTCAGAAGGTATCGGCCAAGAGGAAACCTTACACCATTAGCCAAAAGTTCAGCTGCGGGGAGGAAGGCGTTGGTTGGCCCTACTGATCGACCACAAAAGATAAATTTTTCTAACCACATATTCAAGAATGTGGCATGTTCCCTCTGGTTAGGTGTCTCAGTCTTCTGGTATTCTTGAATGTATCCCGTCCAACCGCCGATGTTGCGGGTATTCACCCTATATTCAGATTTTTACCATAAATGGAGCCTTCATCGGCAGTTGAAATATCCAAGCCAGTGAGCATGTGGACATCGGCAAGTGTAGGAGTAGCTGGGCCATGTCCAAACATAAAAGTGTTTGTTGTGTCTGACCAGAAGTAAGCAGCTGCAATCATCATCGATTCATTCTTCTGCATATCGGCAATAGATAACCTAATGCATTGGTCTAACTTCCATTCTGCCTAGTATACTTGCATCGATCTATTAACCCTCAAGTACCAATCTTTCCACCCTTTGGTGGTTTTGGGCCAAGATCAGAATGTGTCTTTCCATAAATTCAGAGAGAAATTTTGGGCTCTAAAGGGGATTCTGTTAACTTCTGCGTTAATCAGATCAGTTGGATCTGGGTTGCCCATTGGTCCTAGGCATTGGACATGCGGCTGATCGGTTGGAATAACTAATTTGTTGCGCAGTTCCTAAAGTTTAAAGGATCCGGAGAACAAAAGAAAGGAAAAATCACCAATTGTATAGACTTGCAAAAACTAGGGGAATCAAAGTAAAAGGTAATGGAAGTGAAGCGAACCGCGGGGACGTCAAAGTTAATTGCCATTATCTTGAGGAAGATGAGGGCACGAGCCGGAGACTTGAGGTAACGCTGGAGAAGGGTTCTTGTTGGTTGAGGTCGTGCAGTGGTTCGTCGGAGTCGCCGCCGGAAAGAGAAAATGTCAACAATTGGAGTCTGAGGGTAGAAGACGAGTGTTCCGGAGGAATCTATTTATAAGCCGCTTGGAGTAGGGGTATTTTTGACTTATCTCTATGCCGCGCGCATGTAGGTCGAAGTGGTTCAGATGGATATGGTAACTGTTCGCACAATAATCAGGGGATTATACAGATGGGTTGATGGCAAGTAATCATGACTTGGAAGAGATATCGGTACAGGATATTTTAATTCTGAAAATGACAGCATTATTATGTTAAGATCTTGCCGATGGGTTATTGTTTCGGTATCTTAACCATAATCAAGGCAAGAGTGGTTGGCGATTGTGCGATATTTACTGAAGTGCGTGAATCAGGATTAGATTGGATTTGATAACAGATCAGGTTTTGGCTTGGAGAATGAGTTACGGTAATCTGGAGTAAATTTCAGAGCATTAATGGTTTTATACTCCGAAATTGGGGGGCATGTGTTGACACCGTTTTTTGCACGTGTCAAAATGATCGGAGTGGACTAATCGGCAAGAGGAAAATTACTGTATACTTTGATAGCCGATGAAAGCCAGCTTGTAAAGATCGTTGCCGATAGCTGGTGATGGTCGATGGAGATGTTGATTTAGACTCAGGTGTTGCCGATGAGGTTGAAGGTGTCATTGTCGATGCCGATGAGGGAAGACTTGAGGACTACTGCCGATGAAATAAGGAGTATGCTGATGAAGGAAGACTTGAGGGCTACTGCCGATGAAATAAGGAGTATGCTGATGAGGGAAGACTTGAAGACTATTGCCAATGAAACAGGGGGTATGCCGATGGGAAGGAGGACGGTGAGATTTCCATCGTTATTGAGGCGGACAGGGAAATAGATAGGAGTTGATTTCCTTTTCTATATTTGTTAGAGTATGATTCATGTAAGAGTCACGTGTTTCCTTAGATATGGGCTTGGTGTCCTAGTCGTGTTTGGTTGTGTCTCTTTAGATCAGGGTATAAATATGGAGTGAGGGGCAATGTAATTGGATATATATCAATCAATATCAAAACCAATTTTTACTCCTATTTGCATCTACTTACTTTTCGGCGACTTCGTCAATTTGCATTATTTTCTCTTTACGAGTTCTCATTGATTCGGCGAGCTGCATCGCTTCAGTGCGACCTTCGGTGATCCTCGAGTTCCGCGTGAGTACCTCTTGGCCGTGACTTCCGGGCGTATCGTTGTTGTCAGGACCAAAGTGCTCGTATCTTCATCCTTGTCGATTAACAGGTCAAATCGACTGGCACGCCTTGGATACCGATTCGGGTATTAGCCCTTTGTGTTTGCAGATCCACTTTTGCATCAACAGAGGTCATGTCCTCATCATCCTCCCTTTTTGATGAAAAGCCATCCTCGGCGTCGATTTTGTTTGAAGTCGATCCTGCACAACATGAGAACAAACGAGGTTTCCAAAATAATGGGAATGGACAATGTTATGAGAAAGAATATGACCACATGTCTAGGTTTGTAGCATGTCTTGTCCTATAGACATGTAGTCTGCTCGATTGAAATACACATGATCTTTGCCAATACTATCCTGCAAAAGATTAGTACTAACAAGAAATATATGCTCCCTTTCTTTGGATTCCACTTGTGTTCGAAAAGCAAAACTAGAGGAATATGGCATAACAACAATGTTGATTTTACTGTCGTCTAGTTGATCATTAATTTGCACAACTAAAGGAGAATTTGGATTTATACAAATGTAAACTCGTTGTATCAAATATTGCCCTTGGTTGTTATATTTACCAAAAACATGATATGTATGTCTAGAGAACCATGGCAAATCAGCATATGCATAAAGTTTCTCCTTTAAAGAACTAAGATTACATGGAACATCAAATTCAATGTAACCCAAAGTATTTAAAGAAGACAACAATTTTAGCTCATCAACTTCACTAGCATTATGAATAACAAGTCTATTTTTAGCACAAGTGCTCATTTTCAACACACATATGGCGTGATCATTCTTCAATGATTGCATGGGTATAACATAAATATCATCATGCAAGTCATCTTCATCACAAGAAACATCAAGCAAATCATCTTGTGACAAAGGTAAATCAAGCGAATGCTCCACTTAAATTTGCTCTATCATAGCATGATTGGTGGAAAAATTCAGCACATCAAGAGAACTCTCACCTTCTGTGAGTTTAGCATCATGGGCATTACCTTTGCTCTCATGTTCAGCAGGGGTAATAGTTGATGGTTCTGAATTTTCACATGAGGCTATGAGCTTCTCATTTTCTGTCATGTCATCCTCGCTCTTTTCTACATTGTCCTGCAAAAGGTTAGGCATAGCAGGAGGAATAACAACAGACTCTTCCTCTAAATGGTGCACCTCATCATATGAAGTCAAAACAGGAGGTGGATTAACAAAGGTTTCTCGCATAAGAAGTTTCATATCATTCCAAGTTTGAGGCTTATCAGAAGGATCTAAAGACTCCCACCAAGATAAAGCAGAATGTCGCAAAACACTAACTGCATTTTTTACCTTCCTCCTTGGACACATAAAGCGAGTAGCAAATATGTTATCGATGGCAATTTCCCACTCCATGTACTCATCAGCACCTATACCATCATAAGTCGGTGGATACAAATAACCTGTCATTGTTAGAAGACATCAAAAGACAACACAAAAGTATTATCCCTACCAACTACTTAGGTTGTGGACAAGAAAAAACAAGGCACTCAACTCTCAAGCGTCTTACCACGGCCTTACAAGTGTTCTTACCAAAGCAATAGGTGGTGCAATCAGTCGGTGACTATGATACCATTGTAGCTTGAGTGTAATAGTTGCAAGGTAAACCTGTACTTGGTTAGAAGAAAGTGGAGCTTGGACAGGCACAATATAGTAGCGAGGAATAAGCAAAGCTGATTAAGTATCACAAGTACTTGTCTTAGTTGTTGGCCTACTCACGTTCCAAGTACTAGATATATCAAGTGATGTGAACAGCAAGAATATGATTAGGAACAAGGTAGAAATTAGCACACACAAACATAGCTCAAATGGCGCTCTCTATGTGCTCCTCTAGATATTGTTCCTCTTTTGCCCCTCTTTTTTCTCTATTTTTGGCCTGTCGTTGTTTTTTAAGAAATTTTGACTTTTTCTTTTTCTTTTTTGATATTTTTTCTTCACTTAGGAGCACAAAAGAAGTAACCACAAAAAATATGAGCTTAAACAAGTGAAAGACGTGGCCTGTGGAAATTTTAGAAGACGTGCTCGAAATCAACAAAAAGCTTATGACCACGAAAAGAGGATCTTGTGACCACTTTTTAACTAAAATAAAAATCTCTGACCCTAGCAAAGTAGGGGATGGACGAAGCTAAAATTTTTTTTGATCAATTTTGATATATGGAACGTTGAAATCCGAGTTTGTATACGAAAACTAGACCAGTTTTACGAACACACTCTGAATTAGAGGACAAAACAGGAATAATGCGCGCAAAATTGGTCACGACAGCAATGATTTGATGGAAACAGTGATGACAAGTGTAGGAAATTAGATGGCATGGACTAGGGTTTGATGGATACAAAGGAAACTCAACTAGACTTAGAGATGTTCACGGATTATGATGAAAAACAAAGGGGAAAACACAAACTGGACTAAAAAATGATCTAAAACCAGCAACCAGAACTTGACCTAGGGTACAAACTCAACAACGCGAAATAGAGACGAAATTGCATGACACAATGAGGCTATAGGATAGAGAATATGTGATGATGTATATTTTTTTGGCTTTTTGTAGACTATAGGTAATGCAAAAACAGTAACAATCTAAAGGGGAAAATAAAGTTATACCTAACGGGCAACAAGGTCTCTAATACCACTTGATATAGACTAGGCCCGATCTTCCAAAATGTATGATAGCGTTGATTGGTGGAGACTTGACATTCATGATCTAGGCTTTGAACCAAGACTGATTCGGACCCCCGCAACCGTTACACCATTGTTCCGTTGGTTATCAACCACGCGAACGTGATTGACCTCGTCGAGAAAGCTTTCGTGCAAGCGAATCGACAACACAAGCAAGAACAGGATAAACGCAATCTGAAATTGCAAATAAATATGAGGCTTATGATAATGAGAAGGAGTTCAAGTCTTTATTCGAAAGGACTAATCATCATAGGCGAATAAGATCAAGAACTAGGGCCCTGGTTCACAGCAAGTGGCCTTGGCGGCGACAGTTGCAGGCAAAACAACATCTGTTTCACGAGAAAATCAAGAACTAAACAAAACCCAAACCCTAAGGAGAGCAACAACTGGTATTTATAGAGTCTTGGGCATCACCCCCCTAGACGCGCCCCCTAATGGGCCCAAACACGATACACGGTCCAACGGACCAAAAGATGGTGTCGTAGCACCCTGACAGATTCTGGATGCTGACTTGTTTAGATGATTCCCATTGATTCCGAAGGGCTCTTGATGTGAGACCAATTGGGTTGGCTTCCTTATCAAATTAGCTTTCCAACCATATGTGGATCGTCGAAAATGGAGTCCGGATGCGTCCTAGGTGACTAGTTTAAGGCAGACTGGTCCTAGAACCCGAGACAGACTCGAACTTGAGTTGCTTTGGGCCTCCACCTTGGGGACTCGAACCAAATTAGCCTTGGACCTCCTTCTTGCTTAGGACACCCTCGCTGATCTCCTTGGTCTCCATATGGTTCTCCAAGCATGGTCATATGTATAGAGGTCATGTCCTCATCAGCTTTGCTCCTTAGAAGAAGAGACCTTTGGGTATGAATAGAAATATGAGTTCTTCCAAAGCTATGCTCTCATATTATAATTATAGTCATACTTATGAACTAGAGTATAGTTATTGTGTTATGATCTTGATATATGAACTAGTCTATAGTTTGTATGTCATGAAAGTAGCATACTTAAGTTTATTCTTAACCACTCATATAACTTATATAATCGGGTTTAGAGCTAAGTTGAGGTGGCGGTTCATCGTGCCATCAGGTGTGCCCAAGTCCTTTACCTATTGATCCGTAAGATCAGGGACCCAAGGGGATTTAGGTATTTTCTGTATACACAAGCATGGTGCTTGGGTATGGAGAGGCATGTGAATGCATTGTCCCTCTCCACGGTTGAGGTGGTAGGTGGCAGCTAGTGACAGCCCTTTCTGTCCCTTGTAATCCCCCATGTTCGTTTGGGGTGTAGGTGTAACATCCTAGATTTTTTGTGCAACCTAAAAATCCCAACTTTTTAAATTTTTTTGCTTGAATGTGTGTTGCATGTAAATGTTAGGTCAAACTCAAGTAAAATGTTTTCCCTTCCCACCCCAAATTCAAACTCTAAGCTTCAAAATGTTTTACAATGTACTGCTTGTCATGAAGACTGATCACCTATGTGACATGTGTTTTCAAATAAAATGTTTTTGAGGAAAAATTAAAACCTTGGTTGAATTCGAGCCGCACTCGAATTCAACATGCAACCCACACGCATGATTTGTTATTTCCTAAAACGAAAATGCTAGCCCTCTCTCATCTCCTTCAAATTGAGTTTACAAATAATTGTGCACCATGTTTAGCGAAGATGCATGTGTGATTTGGTTGTTCTATTGTGCTTGGAGGTAGCCCTCTCCTAGAGATCCCTATGAGCAAATAGGAGGAACCCTATCTCCTTTACCTCCTGGCTTTTGACTCAACCATTTGAAGTAGGCCTCCTTTCTCTATATCTCCCTCTAGTCTAGTTTGGCCTTCCTCTCCTCCAGCCTAGTTTGGCCTTCCTCTCTTCTAGCCCAATGTGGGCATAGGCAGTAGCTAGCCCTCCTTCTCCTAGCTAAAGGCCTAGCTCCAGCGAGCCTAGACTAGCCAAAGTAGCCCCATCTCCACCTCACAAGCACAGCATGTAGAAGCGTCACCTGCTTCCACTCACGCACGTGGCACACGTAGGGAGGCAAAGCCACTGCTCTTGCATGGCTAAGATGGCCCGCACGTCAGCTGCAAGGAGCGAACCAGATCCGAGGACGCCATTTCCTCCTATCACCCCATCATACAACACCGTCTCCTCTTTGCTTTGGCCAAAAGCCATTCCCTGCTTTCCGTCTTGGAAGGAGCACAACCGCTCTATTTCCTATCGCAGGCACACATGCCATCACGGGCCTGCCTAGCCGTACCCTAGGCCCTGGACCACCCATGATGCACCCTTGACCGCATAGCGACCCGTGCCCTAACCTTGCCTTCACATAGCTTCCCAGGTCCAAGCACCTGGATGTCCACCGCGTGTCCCCATGGCATGACTGGCAAGGATCACCACCGTCCCCTAGATGCTCCCCACCTCACGAATTCTAGTCGCCCCATCTATAAAACCCCCTAGCCATCACCCTCCTTGCCATCTCCCACCACCCAGCTACCATAGGACTCCTCCACCCTCTCTACCTTCTTCCTAGAAATGCCATAGCTGCGACACCGTCAAGCCAACCTAGTGCCAGCCATGGCCTCCCCTCAGCATAGTGGCACCATGACCCTAGTGGCGCCTTTGAATCACATCATCGCTCACGAGCCACGATGGCCTCATCGCTAAGCCGCCACATTGCTCAGAGACCACATCACCGCCTTCGCATTGCAACGACAGAGTGGCCATGATGGGCATCCTGCCACCCGCCAAAGCCACATGCCTTCCTACCCAGCAGCCATGACCTCACTAGGACACCGCACTAGTGGATGCAACCTGTCCATGCTGAGCCTCCTGCATCGCATGATCTCCCACCCTAAGCCGCCGCTGGAGTTGATGGTGACCATGACGCCAAGCCAAGCACCGTGATGCCACCCCTGAAGCCAACCTCATCGCCAAGGTCATGCTGAAGAGAACACCATCCACATGATGTCCATGACCATGAGATCAGCATCGCCTCGTTCAACTTGCACCATGCCGGCCTGTACCAAGAACGGAGCCATGACATTTAGCTTGCCTCACATGATTGTCGTGGCCTCGCCCACTCCTAGCACCACGTTACCCACCGCTGACAAGCCCATTGGTGAGCCCCAAGCACCCAAGCTCCTTCCTTTATCACTGAGTCCATCTTGTCCATGCCTATCTCGGCCTTTGTGCTGGTGTACCCTCCCTATAGGGGCGTGATGTCGCGTCGGTGGCCAACCACTAGTCACCACATGGCCTAGCCCCGTTATAACAGAATCACACAATTTATAAGAGCACAAGTACAATGGTACCCACAAGCGGTCACGCTATCATACTTGAGCCCATATAAACCCGGTAGTCCGTCGAGTACCACGAAGGGTCTCAATTCATCGCCAACATACAACCAAGATCGTACATGATTCAACATACAAGCCACATGTTATATAGAGTTCACAAATACATTGCCATACATAAGAGTACAATTAAAGTTATTACAAACCAAGTTTAAATAAAGTAGTAGCGGAAGCAAAGTAGTTTTTAAACCAACATCTCACACCATTGTTCAAATACTTACCAGTCTGTGATCACAACCCACCAAAAGCATCATAGATTAGATATATAAATAGAAGCACCTTGCCCTAGCTTACTCCTCTTCCATAGCGAGATAGAAGCAATTCTTACAATAGCCATGAAAGACTATGTTATCTACAACAAGTGGGAAATAAACCCTAAGTACAAGAAGACACTCAGCTAGACTTACCCATCATAAATAAAAAATAAAGTGACTCCAAGGATCATGCAAGGCTTTATAAGTGGACCTAGCTTGACAACATTTTGCATAAAAGCTACTAGTTGAGCTATACATTTTATAATTCGGTCATCAAGTTAGTTAATTATAGCTATTCATTTATAGATTAGCAACTAACCTTTGCCAAACATGTGGTATATCCATAGTGACAAAACAATAGTAACCATAGCAGTTTATTATATCATTCTCAGAACCATTCCACATGCCATTATCACTATGGTAGAAGGAAGCTCAGTCAAGTTTCTCACTATCCGAGAGAGATGGTGACTCGAATTAATTGCAACCAGCTGGGCAGTATTCCTAATACAAACCAAGGTAGACCAGATCAACGGTCACCTTAGGTCACCTTTGGTACAACTTAGGTCCAATTCACAGGTTCGATCACCGCCGCACAATTAGGGACACTATGGGATGCCAGGTCAATCAAGACTCTAACCTGCCCTTGGCCTCACACTAGTTCCCTGCACATCCTTACTACCACCACTATGTGCACTCTAATAGAACGAGGCCTAGCCTGAGTTGAGCTACTCAGCTTTGTGGTCGGAATGAGTTATCCGGCCAGCTAAGTGAGAGGCATGCGTTCAAAATGACCGAGGACCAACAACGATACAGTCCTTAATCGCCACAGACGGAATCACATGAGTCAACCTACAACATAGACTATGTCTAGCCTCAATTTACAATATCCCATGGTTCTTTTACATGATAGCAAATATAGCCAACCGTGGTTCAGTGTCCACCTCTATCTCGCAGGTGATAGGAAATCACCTGACTTCTACCGAGCTATGCATTGCTAAGCAAATATTTGATCCTAGACCTACATAGGGCTCAATGTATATTTCTGGACAAGGTAGTTCTATGCATCAAGTGTTTCCAACCAACTCTTATAACCTAATGCATCAAACATAAAGGACTTAAGTGATATTTTATAAAACATAGAAGGCTTATAATGCTCCAGGGGCTTGCCTTTTAGGAAAGAAGTGGGTCGGTGGTTAGGGCACTCCGAAAGTTCCTCAGTAGCTAGCTCCTAACCTTCGGGAGCCACTAGCTGTGGTGTCTACTGATTCTCCTCTGCCTCTTCTTTGAATTCAAGTAGGGTTACTCCTTCGGGCGATCCTACATGTATGAGCATGAAATAAGATATCATGGATGCATAGATAATGGCATAGATGATGTGATATGATATAATGCATACTCACAAGTGTCATTAACAGTAATGTATTAAAGTGATAACAAGTTAAATTTTCTTTTACTGAGTAGGTGCATATCTCCTCTCTAGTAATTAAACAAATTTCCATTTAAACAATTTCTAGATTGCAAAACAACATCCACTTGTTTTGACCATAACTGGAGTTTTACACATCCACATAATATGATCTTGGACTTTCTAGAAAGCTTATAAAATTTTCTACAACTTTCTTATTGACAAGTTTCACAGAAAATATTATTATCATCATGAATTTGTCACTACAACAGAAACTACTCATGCAACCATCTAGTTGAATTATAAAGCAATAATTAACTAGCTGCCTATAACCAATTAATTCCAAGCACAACTACTAATATCAATAGATCATATGCATCACAAGCACCATATAAAACATCATGTTCAAGCCCAAATAATTTACTTATGTGCATTTATTAATTTCATTATATAATAGGGTGATTTAAAGGATAATTATTCCCAGTGCTCAATAATCTCTAAGAAAATTACAGTAGCTTAAACATGACTCCAATAGTCTACTATATAAATTTCATGCCATTTGGATAAGTGCAGCTACCTCTACAAAAATGACAAGTTCCATACGCTTATTTTAACAAAAATAGTTTAGCCTAGTGAAACATGTCAAACAATAGATTTCATATTTTTTCTACTTTCATCCTAGTACAAGAACACTTTGTAAATTTTTTCATGATGATAAGTTATGTATATCTACCCCAATTAATTTCACCAAAAACTAGCAATTAATCAAGGTTAAATAGTAAGGCATGTTTCAAGTATGCCTACTATAGGTTTAGTATTTTTCCTATCTAGAGCATGTCAACACAAGACCAACAAAATTGGAATCACAATTTTAACACTTCCCTAGCTCAAATTATGCATTTTACAAGATAGAAACAAATTTAAAAGCACTTTACTAGCTTCATTTAATTCAGACAAAAAACTACTCCAAATAGCAAGTTTGATATTTTTATCATATAGTACATTTCAATATAAAGCTAATAAAATTTGCTTCACTCCATTTGGATACTCCTAGCTCAAGATATGATTTTTGCAAGATTGCATTCAAAATCTATGAAAACAAATAAAGAAAATCAGTCAAAAATCCAAAATATATTACATACACCCGGTCTATACACCCACTGCGGCTAACAGCAGGAGCCGTGGTCAACTGTGACCCCACGTAACAGACACATAGAGTAGGGGCACGGCCTGACCGGCGACAAACTCGTCGACGGCGAGGTCATCGGCATTGTGTTCCCCACACTCTTGCGCATCAACTGATACATATGATTGACTCAGCAGCATCACTAGAGCGACCTCGCTAGGCGAGCATGGTGGCTCAGCGGTGGTGCGCAGTGGTGGACTCGCCAACTCCAGCAAAGATGTGACCAAGCAAGCACGGCTATAGCTTCTACAAACCCGAGCGGAGCTCTATGGTGCGGATCAAGCCACGGTGAAGTGGTGGTGAGCTCTGGCCATGTGCATGGCAGCATGGTGGCGCACAACGCACGTGACGACGCTTGATGTTCTGACAAGACGATGGTTAGTGATGGATCTTCATCATAGGAGAAGGTGCTATGGGCCATGGTGGTGTGGAGACAAACATAGGACAGGGAAGACGGGGTCTAGTTGGTGCCGACCACGACGAGCTTGAGCTCGTAGCCATGGCGGGCGTGCCTCCTGCACGGCAGCAGCGGTAGTAGTTAAACTGGCTACGGCGTGAGCTTCTATGACCTAAGATGACGATGGACCAAGGAAGAAAGAGGTAGGACGAACAACGGATAGGGCTAGCCACGATGAGCTCGATGATGCTCCATGGGCATGGCGGCGCCGGCGACGCGCAATGTGTCCTCACCCTTGCTCAAACAGTGGTGCTAGCGACTCGATGAGGTGGAGCACATCAAAGCAGAGCTATGGGCGAGATGGATTGGATAGTGGTGTGGTGTGGTTGGCGTACAAGCACGGTGGAGGTACAGTGGTGGCGATGGCGGAGCGGCTCAGCTCTAGCGGGGGTGAGAGCAAGAGAGGCAGGGCAAGAGAGTGAGAATGGGAGAGAGCAGTAGTGTCGCCTCCCTCTTCTCTCCACTTTGGCACGGCAATGCGAGGCTGGCGCCGACATGCGGGCACCACACGGTGGCTCGCCCCTGCGCGCGGTCAGCCACCAAGCGGTTTGAAATCATCCTATTTAGAGCTATAGTGAGCGACTGATAGAGCAAGTTCAAGGTGATATTACTCCTAATCCATGGCGATTTAGCGAAAACTATAGTAGTGAAAGTTGTAGAGCTACATGTGATCTACAATTTTGTTTTCGGAGCCACCATCAAATTCTCAATGGTTTGCAAGTTACAATGCTCCAAAGTAGGTCACATTGAAACTGAAAACAGCTTCTGGACTTAGCAAAATTTTGAAGTCTCAAAACAACATTTTGTTGATTCTTGTGGGCCCTATTTGACCATGTTAGGCACTGAATTAGCTCATGACCCTTAAACAAAGTTTGTTCCACATAAGATAATCTACAACTTTTATTATGGGTGAACTACCATGCAAACAATCTATGCTATAGTTCAACTTTGGTCAAAGTAGGATCATGAAAAATGACATTATGAGTAAACTAGGACTTAGAAGCAAATTTGGCCCATGTCATGAATACAATCATTGTTCCATTTCCCATCCTAGATATGTCGAAGGTGTTTTTGTGACCTCACAACCATCTCTCACATTGGTCACACATGATCACAACCATATGTAAGTATATAAGCAACATCACACATGATAAAGAGAAGGTGAATGAAATAAAACTTTACATGCTCATGCTCATGAATTCTTGGATGATGCTTGTGCTCTTGAAATGCAAGTGCCAATTGCAATGCTTAACACTGTGGTGTTACAACCATTATGCACATGGGTAGCACACAGCGACATAGGGATGACACGCCCGGCCATAGCTTTGTTGCCTGCTTGCCTTGGCATTCGACGCCAGCTCTGTCCCCATGCCAACATGGCCTTCTGGCGTGTCATGGGATGTTCCATGCCCACCCACACATGAGCATGGCTCCTCATGGACACAAGCCTAGACCTTTACCATCCTAGCACATAGCCACTGCTCTTGCATGCACCGTCGTGGTGCTACGCACACACACACACACCCACAGGCTAAGCCACAGCATCCATGCACCCGAGTGGTCAAGCGCTGCCGCATAGAGCATGGCTTGCCTTGGCCTTGAACCTACACACATACACCATGCATGAGTGCCTCTAGCCACCCACAGCCATGGCTAGAGCCCTGCTATCACCACCGGTCGCTACAGGCAACGTCGAGCACCATGATGTCGCCCACCGCCATCGCACTCGCGACCATGACCACTGACCCAAGGCTCAAGCTGGACCTCACCGAGCTCCAGCAAGCCTGCTAGGGCAAGACACATGCCATAACTGGTGCCACCACCAGTCATCGGACTCGCCGTCTCATGCACGTGCACAGTTGTGCTAGGAACGAGGCGTTCATCTCCAGTTCCCTTTTCTGCTAAAAAGAGGAGTGAAGCCTAGAGACCATCACAAGCCATCACCATGCCCTGTCTTTGGTTGCCCGCCTACCTAGCCACCGTCTAAGAGCACAGCCCATCCCTGGACCAATGCACACCAAACAGTTGTGGGTTGACCGCATGTGGTCTGGTCCAGCAACATAGAGCTGCCACCATCGGTCACCCACGACCATGACAACATAGTCCCTCATTGAGCCCATGAAGGCACAGCACGAGCATGGCTTGTCACCACCATGCTGCTCTAGGCGCTTTGCCCTAGACCCCACATGAGCAGATGTCGACCTTACACGCCATGGGCTTGGCGATCCCCCTATGGTCTTGACATCGAGCTCCTAAGGGCACTCCACCCTGCCTACCCAGGTGATGTGCGATAGTTTGGGGAAGACCAGCAAAAAGCCAAGCATAGGATCCATTTTGGCCCACCTAGAGCCCAAACCCCTTCCTTCCTTCCCTGTGCAGCACCGGGTGAAATTCGGCCATATGGCCTAGCTCACACTCACCAGGTTGCCTCTTGCTTGGGCTACAGTAGACCGAGAGCCCACTTGATCCCTAGCCCTTTTACATTTATCTATTTTAAAAAAACCTTGCCACCTTTAAAAATTCATAGCAAATTCATCTCAGCTCTAAAAATTATGAAACTAGTTTCATCATTTTTCTAAAACCATGCTCTACCTCCTAGTGCAGTTCTTGAGTCCTCTTGTGTCAGTTTTGATGTGGTTTTATTGCTTCTTATTGGTGGCCATTCTTGGTCTTTTCTTTGCATAGCGATGACTCGAACTCGGATGGATCCAACTGATGCACCTAGAAGTGTTGGACCCTGATGGAGGACAACTCTGACTTTTGGAGACATGTACCACTATCTCCTCGACATCACATGTGTCATGGTAGCACCTTATCTTAGAGAATCCTATTAGTCATTGCAAGTAGAATTGCTAGCGCTTTATATTTATTCCTTTGCTAGTCTATGTGATGCATGCTAGCCTAAGCCTTGATTGCCTTGATCGAAATCTCTTCACCCTGATAACCTAGCTTCACACTCACACTAATATTTTGCCTACCTTCTTGCTTGCATTTACTTCCATCATTATTACATATATGCCTTATTCCATGATGTGATGGTTGGATGGTGATGTGGTTGGTGGATTGGGGTTGGCCATTAGGCTTCCCCATGAGGTAGATGGTAGGTTGGCACAATGGGAGCATTGAATCCTATGTGGGTGGTGGTGATTGAGGAGTTCTGGAGATATTCCTTGCCTTGACCTGTTTCTTCGGTGATATTGGACATAGTGAGAGGATTTACCCTAGAGGGGTGCACTGGGTGCATGGTGTAACACCCTAGGTATTAGGCTTGCACTTTTGCACTTGCATTGCATGAGCATAAACATCATTCATTCATATACGATCATAAACATATGAAACATTCATATGAAACATACCTTTGTTATTCTATGTTGCAACAGTGTGTATGCTTTATGGTCCTGCTTGTTAAGGCAAGTGGTTGATGTTGATCACTAAAACACCTTAGACACACTTAGGATGGTACATGGAACAGGTTTGGTATTCATGACATGGACCAAAACAGCCCCCAAGTCATACTTATTCTAGAAACTCCAATTTTCATGATCCTACTTTGACCAAAGTTGAACTATAGCATAGACTATTTGCATGGCAGTGCACCCTTAAGAAAAGTTGTACTACTTTACTAGAGTAACAACTTTCATTTTTGGGCCAAGACCTAATTCAGTGCATAGCATGCTCAAAAATAGCTCACAAGTAGCAAGAAAATACTATTTTGGGAACTTAGAATTTTTCTAGTCTTGGAATGACTTTCAATTTCATCCTACTCCTCTTTGATGCAATGTAGTTTGAAAACCATGGTGATCTAGATCAAACCCATAGAAGCAAAGTTGGAGTTTACATGTAGCTCTACAATTTTTATTAAGGAAATTTTTGCTAAATAGCCACGGATTAGGAGGACTGATCGCTTGAACTTGCTTCGTCGGTCAGGTACAGTGGTGTCTGAACCGGCGCTGCGTGTAGCGTCATGGCCAACCGGTGTTTGGCCATGGCCGACGCATGGAGGCTGTCCGTATCGGCATTAGGCCCTATGCGTAAGGCCAAGGCGGGCAGCAAAACCACATGACGCCGCCACTCTCTCTCACTCGCGCTCACTCCCTCGCTCTTGCTCTCGCTCTCACCATTGCTGTCGACCTTTGCCACTGCTCGCTCGCTGCCACCGTAGGGCTATTGTCTGATTGCTCGTGCACACCACTCGGCCATCACCTTCTCCACCTTCCCAAGCAGCTAGCGCCACTAGATGAGCACCGGTAAGGCCACATTGTTGCGCTGCCGTAGCTGCCATGGCCAGTGGTGCGCTGCCAAGCATGAGCTCACCGTGGACAGGCCGCTCCACTTCATCTCATGCCATTCTATCGTCCGGTCCGTAGTTGCCTTAGGTCACTGCTACTCAGGCCGGCGCTAGGATAGATGCTACCATATCATCACTGCGGGAATGCAGCGCTGCTCCCGCCATGCCTGCCATGGCCGCAAGCTCGAGCTCACCGCGGACAACAACCCCTAGGTCTCATCATCCCCCACTCAAAGATGTTTATGCATAGCTAGGAAAGCTAGCTCCTACCACAAAGATGGAGACCCACCTCTCGCTATTGGTTAGCTAGAATGGAGAGCCCTGTCGTGTGCACTGGGCACCACCATGCCTCCATGCACACGGTCAGGCTTCCTCACTGCTCCACCAGTGGCCAGATCTTGCTCTAGAACTATGCTAGGTCACCGTAGAGGTAGGACCGTCCTTGGTAGAGCCTGCCGTGGCTGGAGATGGTCGGCGTGCCACCATGCGACCACCCTCGTCCGCCATGCTCGTCGGTGAGCTTGCTCCGGTGAGCCACCGATCCAACCTAGGGTACCCTTAGGTGCGGGTTGATGAGAGGAACACGATGGTGCCTAGGGTTTCGTCGGAGACCTCATCGTCGGTGAGCTTTTCGCCGATCAGCGCCATCCTCTACTTCTGTGCCGATGACATGTGGGGCCCATTGACCTGCGGGGCCCAGCAGTCAGTTGCAGCAGGTGTAGTGAGCTAGGTACACGTAAGTGATTTCAGTTTTAAATGTTTCCTTTATTTTTTTAGAAATTGATTCAAACTTCAAAAATTCATATCTAGAGCTAGGAGTGTCCAAATTGAGTGAACCAAATTTTGTTGGATTCATCATGAAGTGTAATATTTGATAAAAATATGAAAACTACTGTTTGGGATATTTTTCTGAGAGAATTAAATTGAGCTGGATAAGTGCTTTTAAAGTTGTTTCCATCTTGTAAAATTGTCATTCCAATTTTACTGGTCTTGTGTTGACATGCTCTAGCTAGAAAAAATGCTAAACCTATAGTAGGTATACTTGCAATATGGTCTTCCTATTTAACCTTGATTAATTGCTAGTTTGTAGTGAAAATAAATGGGGTAAAAATACATAACTAATGATCATGCAAATTTTTACACAGTGTTATTGTGCTAGGATGAAAGTAAGAAAAATGTGAAATCTATTGTTTGACACTTTTCACTAGGCTAAACTATTTTTCTAAAATAAGCCTATTCAACTTGTCATTTTTGTAGAGATGGCTATACTTATCCAAATGACATGAAATTTGTGCAGTAGACTATTGGGGTCATATGTAGGCTACTGTAGTTTTCTTAGAATTTACTATGCACTTTTGATATATGTTCCTTATTTCACCTTAGTGTCCAAATAAATTAATAAAGGCATTTAAATAATTTATTTGAGCTTGACCATTATGTTTTCTAAAGTGTATATGATGTCTATGAACTGTTGGTACCATTGATTGTGCCAAAATTTGATTGCTTGTATGCAGTGAAATATTAATTGCTCTATAATTCAATTTTAGTGACTGTTTTGGATAGTTTCTGTTGTTAAGTAAATTGCATGGGTAAAATGATGTTTCCTAGTAAATCTTGCCAATAACAAAGTTGTAGATAACTTACTTATCTTGCTTGTGTCCAATTTTCATGGCAGTAGTCTAAATGGTTTGAGAGTTATAGTTGTTGGAAATTGGTCTCCAGAAATGCCTATTCTCTGGAATTTCTGGACAGATCTGGGGAATTGCTTTGTTTGACCTTGATAGCCATTGAATAATCTTGAGATGACTATAAGAAAGTTGTAGGAAGTTTTATAGGCTTTCCAGAAAGTCCAAGATCATAGTATTTGGTTGAGTAGAACTCCAGATATGACCAAAATAAGTAGCTGCTGTTTACAGTCCAGGAAATGACTAAGTCAAATTGTAATTGTTTGTCTTATGTGATGCTTGTGTAGATGCTTAGGCTATTTGAGATTAGTTGTTAGCTGCAGATTCTAAGCCTCTTACAAATGATGAACAACTTTACCTTAGGTTACTAGAACTTGGTGAGTGTATGTTTCTTGTACTATAGAAGAGGTATGCACCTACTTAGTAAAGATCAACTAGATGAAAGTAATACATCTACTTGGTCAACGAATGTTAAACTTATCATACATCTTGCAGATAACCATGCTCATGTATATACAATTTATCATGTCATCTCATGTCCTATGCATTCATGATACTCATTTGTGCATAGGCATGCAATAGGTTCCCCGGAAGGAGTGACGCTACTCGAGTTCAAACCCAAGCGTCAGGAGGAGCAGCAAGCAGCCTAGGAGAAGGAGGTTCAGGCGGTAGGAAGTCAACGTGGAAGATCTTCCAGAGTGTCCTGACCACCAACCATCCTCATTTCTGAAAGGCAAGCCCTAGAGCATTCTAAGCCTCCTATGTTTTCTAAATATCAACTTGAGTCCTTTTATGTTGATGCATTAAGTACTAAGGGTTGATTGGAACCACTTACTTGCATATACTTTCCTTGTCTAGATAAATATATCTTGAATCCTATGTAGGTCTAGGCTCAAATATATGCTTAGCCAGGCTTAGTCCTGGTAGAAGTCAGGTGATTTCCTATCACCTGTGAGATACAGGTAGATATTTGGTCACTGGTTGGCTATAATTGCTATCGTGGAAATAACCATATGTTGATGAATAAAAAGGAGATCGGACGGGATTATGATAGAGAAACAACAAGGCATGGAGGTCTTGGTGCCTATTTATCCCCATCTGTGTCAGTTAAGGACCGATTCACTGTACGTCCTCATGTCATGTTGAACGCATGCCTAACACTTAGTTGGCTGGATAAGTCATTCTGACCACGAAGCCGAGTAGCTCAACTCAGGTCGGGACCCGGTAAGTGAAAGTGCGCACACTAGAGGAAGTAAGGATGTGTGGGGAGCCAGTGGTGTGAGTCCAAGGGCAAGGCTAGGCCTGAACTTCTTAGCAGACTAGTAGTATCCCTGAGGGTGCGGCGCTGTTTGGACCCACGACTATACCTAAATTGTATCAAAGGTGACCCGATGCAACCCCAACAGTGGAAGTATGGGTTTGTGTTAGGAATAACTCTCCAACTAGTTGGAATCAATCCGAGTTGTCATCTCTCCCGGATAGTGAGAACTTGACATGAGCAGCGGCAATGTAGCAATAATTGATGGAACTTGATGGTTATGATGATGCTCAAATTAATATACCGGATATGGTTACTAATGCTTGTTAGCTTAATCAAGTGATTGCTCTAGTATAGGTGCTAATCTAGAGATGCTTACTTGAATAGGTATTCAATTTGATGTTAAAGATATTAAATCTCCAAGTTATGTTACTTAAGCTTTTATACAAAATATTATCAAGCTAACTCCACCGATAAAGCCTTGCATACTCCTTGGTATCATATTATTTTTGGTTTGCGACGGGTAAGTCTAGCTAAGTACATTCTCGTACTCTAGGGTTTAGTCCCTCTTGTTGTAGATGATATCATGTATCATGGGTACTATCAGAACCGCCTTCATCCTACCATGGATGAGGACTAAACCATCAGGCATGGTAGTCCTAAGTTATCCTCTCTATTATGCTTTTGCTGGAAATGACCATGGTACTGGCATGTATTTGAACTAAGTGTGATGTTGATGTCAAACTACTTTGCTTCTGCTATTTAAACTTGGTTTGTAATAACTATGTGAAACTCCTGATGTATGTAAGATACTTGTGAACCATTTGTGAATTGTGATATAACATGTGACTTGTTATGTTGAATCATGTACAATCTTGGTCTGTATGTTGGTTGGTTTGAGATCCTTCGTGATTTCATCGGACTACCGGAATTATATGGGCTCAAGTATGATGGTTCGATTCGCTTTGATGATTGCTATTATACTTGTGCTCTTATAAATTGGACGGTTCTGTTACAGCTGGCATCGAAGCAAGGTTCAACACTAAACTTGTCATATGGGTATTTAAAACAAAGGTTTTGTTTTATAAAATTCAGTTTGATAACTTATAGCTATATATATAGGTGTGTTAAAATCTGAATTTTAAATTTAGAGTGTGCCAGTGGTCATATCCTTTATGCCTAGTTAAGGACTATCAGGTGGCTAAATAAGTAATAACATGGGGGTTTTTTACTTTCATCGTCCATATGGCGTGCTATTGTATGGATGTCATTCACTTGAGTGGTAATGTATGGATCAATTGCTTCTACACCCAAGGTAAGAGTGGCAAGACCGCAAGGGTGAGCGTGCGGTCTAAGGGGAGAGGTAGCTTTGGTACTACAGTATATATATGTCCCATATATATACTAAGGTATTTAATTATGGGTTAGCTTTGATACAGTTGTAGATGCATATTTATATATATGTATGGCACGTATTTACTTTCGAGTAGGTTTGATACGGAAGCATATATATGGGTATATATATACGGAAGTATTTAGTTGCAACCTAGAGCCCTAGATTTACATTTTGGCATATATAATTGTTGGGTTGGGCTAAAATGAGATTCTTGTGCAAGTACACTAACAACGAAACATGTAGCCCAATTAGTTACGTATATTGAGAGAACGTATGTATGCCACCATGTATCTCATTAGAATTTTAAATTTTTCCTAAGATTCGTGAGGACGTACGGAACGTGCATGCATCATGTTCACTCATGCATTTACATTTTTGCATTCCTCCCTCCCTTATTATTGCTTACCCCATTTATTAAATTTCTTCTCATGTATGATATCCTCTCACAAGAGTTGCACACTTTGTTACATATGGTAGCACTAGGAGCCCCGCCTCGCAGTGACACGTTCCTGGCTATGTTTGGCACTCCTACCTTGATGTCGAGGGTGCTAAACTCAGTTGGGTATGCTGAGCCACCCCACTACTTTTGGAGGGAACTGAGGGGTAGCCGTGGTATGATGTGCGAGTGACCATTCCTAGCCCATACAGACAATCCATAGTGGCAAGGTTGGAGTATTGAGTCAGATGGGCCGTCCCCTTGGGAAGGTGCCAAAGTGGTAGCTTTGGAGGCACTAAGTGAGATATGTCAGGAGTTTGGAGACGAGCTCATCAATGGTACAGCCAGAACCTTTCCCTGGGTGGATCCGTTGGTGACCGCTTGGATGTAGCCGGGCAGCAATGCACTGGTAAGAGATCATGATGAGCGAGTAGATCGCTCTAGTGCTGCTATGAGCGCTATGTTCGCCATCCTGAAGATGTTCTACTCCTGCCAAGACAGCTACATTCAGCTGCATGCTAGAGCTCTAGGGAGCATAGGCCACTGCAATGCTAGCTGTGAGGGCATGTGTGCAGGCATCGAAGGGCAGCTAGAGAGGCTTAGTGGGAAACCTGATAATGCTATTACAACTTTGGAAGCTCGCTGGGTTCAGTTGGTAAATGCTGCTGTAGAAAGAGATGTAGCTAGGGCATTGATACAAGACATCTGTGCTGAGAGGGATGAGGTCATTCGCCTTACTGAGGCTAAGGAGGTAGCTAGAGTCTAGACTGTGTTTTCAGGCTGCTAGGCAGGCAATGGAGTTTGATTGCAGAGAGGAGGAACTCATATGCTGGATTGAGGAGCTTTAGCTGGATGTTCATCATCTCAACAACATGGTGAACCCAATTCTTCCTCTAGCTCCAGCGGTGGAAGAAGATCCCAATGTGTTGATTGTTGAGGACGATGGCATGGAGGTAGACACCGAGGCTAAGCCTGAGGAGGAGGTCGAGCCTTTTGAGGATGACCATGGTGATGATGTGTCCAACATCGACAGCGACCACTCCGAGGCGTAGCTTAGCTATAGTACCTAGCTGGATGCGCTAGATGATGTCTTTTTGCGATCCTTTATGTAATGAACTCGTAATTTGGGTTTTGATCTCATGATGTACTCCTTTGATGTAATCTCAGAACCTTACATGTTTAATCTATGTTGTTGTTTGTAACACCCTAAAATTTGCCTCTTTTCATTAATTTTAAATTCATCATAAAGTAGTAACATGTGTGAGCATGCATGCTGTTGCATTTTATTGTTATGAATGGTGTTGATCCAAACTCTAAAGTAATTTGGAACATTTTTTAAAAGGGTTTGAAAATGGCTTTGAAATAAAAGAAAAGAAAGAAAAGAAGATTGGAAAAAATAAAAAGTATTTTTAAGGTTGTAAAGTTTAACTTGGAAAGCCTAACAAAATTGTCCATTTTTATTTGAATAGGGAGGTATATTTGAAACCATCTTGAATTTGATTTGAATTTGGCTTAGATTTGAAAATTAGAAATAGAAAAGGATTTGTTTTTGAAAAATCTCCCCTTCCTTCCTTTTCAGCCCAACTCCAGGAACCGGCCCGGCCTTCTTTCCTCCCCCTTCCCAGCTTGATCTACTTAGCTCGGCCTATTTGGCGGCCCAACTCACCCCTCCCTTTCTCCTTCCTACTTCTCCCGCACGCGGCCCGCTCGCATCGGCCCAGCTAGGCGGCTCGCTCTGCTCGGCCTACCCCGCGCGCCTAAGCCCACTCGCGCCCACCTGCTCTCTCCATTCCCTCACTGCATCACCGGCCCAATCTATCAGCCACTGTCCCCTTCCTTCCTTTCTTCTTCCCTGCTCCTTTCCTTCCTTTGCCCCGCCGATGGCGCTGCAAGTATGGCAAGCCGACGGTCCACTGCACCAGCATGGAAGGCGACCGAATCCGCCCGCCTCCCACATCCCTTCCATCTATGCAGCACCATCCCTTCTATAAAACCCGAGCTCGACCCCACCTTCTTCTCTCTTTTCTCTAACCGCGGCTCGAGCTCGCTCGCCACCTCCGCCCTGTAGCCCGCTGCTCTGGTGTCTAATCAACGACGTCGACAGTGCCCGTGGGCTTTGCCATGACCCGATGCAGCCATAGGTACCTCCAATTTAATGTTTCGGCTTTGTTTTGCTCAGATTCATCTTCACCCGCACATTCTCTCTCTCTCTCTCTCCAGTTAACCGCCGACGACGAACTATGCATCAGGAGACCTTCCCGGACACCGAGACCGTCACTGCTAACCACATGGTGAGCTTCGCCGTCTCCCCACGCCCTCCATTCATCAAATAGCACACTAGAACGTCGTATCATAGATCACCATCGCCGCCAGCCATGGCCCACCAGTGGGACGTCGCTTCAGCTCATTTCCCCACCTTGGTTTGCAGTCCAAGTGTGTTCACGAAGTCCTATAGTTCACGTTGGTGCTTTCTCGTGGTCTCAGGACGGTCTAGAACGCCAACCCGATGTTCACCGCTGAGCTCGGATCGCCACCGGCAATGGCAGGCTCGCTGGAGCCGCAGTGCTGCCACTGGAGGTTGACCCACACACACCAGCGCCGTCAGATCTAGATGAACGGTCAGGATTAGGTCTTATCGGTTCACTGTGTAATCGGTCCACAAAGAGCCATGGACTCAGCCCACGGTGCCATGTCAGCGCTGGCCCATGCCACTTGGTGCACCACACCAGTCCTGCGCACGCCACGCGTCCGCCCAGTCAGCAGCCAGGTCAAACCTACAGTCAATGCCGCACTGTTTTGCAGTTTAGCTTCTGCGTTTTCAAGTAATTAACCCAGCAGTCTGTAGCAGTTCAAATTAAATACAATTTAGTCCTATTTTTATTCGTTTGGGTCCCTGTATTTTCCAAAAATAGTACGCGTAGTCCAATAAACATGTAAATTCATATTTTAATTCAAAAATAAGTTCAGTTTATTTATCGAAATGCCATTGCACCTTATTTCATGCGTAACTTTTGCGTTTTAAGTCCGATTTGACCTGTTCGAATTGCGTTAGGACCGTATTTACATTTCCTACGTGTTTATACTAATGTTAGGCATGTTTTCAATATTTGAAATTCATGGGTAAATTTAATCTATTATGTAACTAAAAGAAAACTTGTTTAAATCATAACTTATTCATTTTAACTTTGAAATAGTCCTGTTCAAGTTGCGTTAGATTCATAACGACGAGATCTATGCAATAGTAATAGTGTTTACTATATTACTATTTCAGAAAAATCATGGTTTAAATCATATCTTGATTAATGATTATGCAACTGGATTTCATAAATAAAATATGATTTGTTTTACTTTAGTTTTATAATTTAAATCTAAAATTGACTTAATTCAATCTATTTTATTTATAAAATATCTTATATATATATGAATTTATATAGTTAAAATAAATGAAGCCTATAGTTTTCTTTTTCACGTATAAAGCAAATCTCTTGGTAGATGTATCTTTTCACCCATAGCTCTGATTAGAGTGCTTCTTGCCACTGTGTGTTCGTAGTGATGCGTAGAATCGTGTTTCAATCTCTTTTACTTATTTTTCTATGATTGGTGTACTATTCTAATTAGATGCAATTATATGCTATGCATGTATGTGTATGGATGTTTATGTGGTTCTACTGATTACATCTAGTCGATGAGATATACGTGGTGATCCAGAAGAAGAAGGGCGTTGAAGATTAAAGCTTACCGAAGGATCAGTGTGTAAGGCAGGTATAGCATGAGACCATCCTTGATACCTATTCACCATTAATCATTTAATTCATATTGCATGTGTCTACCTTATTGCCAATAAGGATATCCTAGATATTTGATATCTTGTACCTTGATACCTTTGGGTTATTGCATTGGGTAGTTTTTGGCTAGTGATTAACTAAACCATGATCTTGTAACTTGACTAATGGTATATGCAATAAACATTAAAATATGACTTTTTAGCAACAGGGAAACATGGGGCTGGAGTATTTAGCTACTTTCTAAATGTTTCAGATTCCTCTCCCTAAGGACTTATCTGTAAGCGATCATCCGGGACTTACAGTATAGCTATGAGGGCTATATGGCTCTGGCTTTAGTTCAGTATGAGGACCTTTTCTAGCTTGTTAGTGGTTACCTTTATGGCACAAGAGGGTATGTTTCCTTTCCTGCTAGGATGTGTGTACCATGCTATGTGCCCTCGCGTGCCACACCTAGAGAACGGCCACATACTGCCTAGCAGCCCTAACTTGTTAGATGAACCTTTGAAAGGCATCATAGTGAACCCTGCCAACCTTCCTTGGAAGTGGGTCAAGAGATTAGCTACCTCAGGGCAAAAGGGTAAACATGACTCACAGTGAAAGTGTACAACCTCTACAGAGTGTAAAACTGTTATAACAACCGTGCTCATGGTCATGAGCGACCTTGGACCCTTATGGAATAGAGATGATCACTACTGGTTAATTGTACTAATAATTAATTATTTATGCTATTCATTAATCATGTTTACCTGATCATGTGTTTATGGGAATGATAAATTCTTTGCTACTCAATCGCTTAAAAAGATGACCTATTAAAGCTAATCGCAGTAAACCAGTGTCAGCCATTTTGAGCCTCATGAACCCCATGTTATGTTGCTTAGTATGATATGTACTTACGCTTGCTTTACTTTTCTATACTTTGGATAAAAATCCCAGATGGGTACCAGATTGCTAGTTTGGAGGAGTTAGGCTTGTGGTCAACTAGTCTGTCATCCATGTGGATTTGGAGTCTTTGCCTGAAGATCAGAGTCAACTTTATGTTGTCTACACTCTGAGGTTATATTCCTTTTACTAATACGTTATGTAATAGGTATTTTCTCTTGATATTACCCTTATTTGTGGCTATATGTGAGATTTGACTTCCTGGGCTCACATATAGTGTGTATCTGGTTTTGTCTTTAAAACCAGGGTGCTACAAAGTGGTATCAGAACAATGCTGACTGTAGGATGCAAGCCTAGTTAAAACTAGACATATTAGCATGCTTTCATCTCTGCTTACTTCTTGCTTTCTCTCTAACCTTGTTATTTTCGGAAAGTTATGCTCACTTCAGCCTCTGTTCTTTTATGAAAACCTTATCCCTATTCTAAATCTTCTCTCTTGGTCTATTAGAAGGAACATAACGAGATAACTGCCAACATCAGAGAATAGGAAGACCAAGCTATGCCACCTTTGATTGCATTTGATAAGGAAAAGCTATCTGCTATGCAACACATACTAGAAGGAATGAATCAACCTAGAAGTTTTAGCAGTGCTTGTCGCAAGGTCAAACCAGCATACCAAAGGGACCAGTGAAGAGACAAGTGACAAAAGCTTGGGAGAAGATGAAGTTCAAGGAGGGTGTTCATAGCAAGACTCTTGGAAGTCAGGATCCATGTCAGTGCTATAAACATTATGGTTTTCCCTATTTTCAAGACAAGTCTAATAAGAGGGAAGTTAAGGTGAACCCGAGTTGTGAAGCTAATGTAGATAAGAAGGGAAAGGAGGTCTCAACAGAGCAAGTGTTGGGAAGCAATCAACATTTGGATTTGTCGCATTTAGCTCTGATCACTAGTCAGATGAATCTAAACTATAAAGAGTTAGAAGCTTCTCAAGCTAAAACTACTCCACATGAGGTATGCATAGATGGGTGGACAATCACCTACAAGGAGTTTCAACCCTAAAAGATCAAGCACGCTAAAAAGTGGTCCAGTCAAACAAAGATGAACTTATATAGTCAACAAGCTGACAATACTCTAAGCAACAATTCTATGGAGGATGACATCACTAAAGATCTAGCTAAGAGAAAGTGTTATCATTGCCAGTAGGAAGGACATTATGTTAAATCTTGTCCATAGAAGAATGAACAATTACACCAAGGAAGTAGCCAGAGTCAGATCACTACTGGTCTATTACCAGAAATTGTCAGTGATAACCAACCTAAAAAAAAGCATTTGGTGAGAGTGGTGAATGAAGAAGTTATGCTAGACTATCCAAGATCCTTAGTTAAGGATAGGAGTTGTACCCCTTATGTAATAAAAACGATAGTATCGCAAGTTGAGTTGATGATTGAAGTTGTGCATCTTTAAGTGTTTTGTTGATTTGTCATTATGTTTATGCTTGTTTTGAATCTTTGTAATGATTGCAATGATCTTGTTGGGTGTTCCCACAATTTCATTTAGTTTATGGGTCTAAGGTATAAGGATTAATGAAATAAATAGTTTGGTTATGGTTTTCTTCTGTTTTTCCTATCTTGTGTTCGGGGCTGCCTGTCCTTATCGGTTCATATCTCTGATTTTGGATGATAAAAAATCCTGAGGAAATTCTGGACAACAGTAGACTTCAATCACAAGGCAATGCATCTGTGCTATTTAGAACCAATAACATTTTCTCTTGTGCACTATTTTCAACCAAGTGAACTATAGAATTCAGAAAATTGTTCTATAAGGAGGTTGTGGAGAATTTTATAAGCTTACCAATAATATAAGCTACAACTTCATTGGATTAACAAAATGGGAGTTACAGCTATCTTACCACACTGCTATTTTTTTGCTCGCAAGGAAATTCAAATTTCTTGTCCTTGCCCATGTACAAGAGTATCATTGGGATGACAGAACATCTTGAGACTAGTAAGCTCATCTGAAGAAGATGCAAGCTATACTTTGGTGTCCCCTAGTTTATCTTTTCTTAAGGGGGGTAGCCAAGTGGAAGAATTTATAAGATGAAGTATCATACGTTCTAGTTTGCACAGCGGAAGCGTGGTGGTACTCAAGGATGTAAGAGAGAACTCAGAGTATTAAATAATGAGGTTTGGTTAGAGGGAAGTTTATCCAAGACCAGCAAGATGTTGATAAAGCTACCAGAGAAGCTTTTAAGTTAGTTTGGATCAAGAGACCTCAGCCAAGTGTTTGAAGGAGTCCAAGAGGTCGAAGTAAAACCTAAGTATTAGCTTTGTTAGATTAGGACATGAGCTTTGTATCTACAATAATGCATCTTGAGAAGGTGTGGGACGTGTCCTTATACGAGAAGAAAAGTAGTGGCTTGCTCATTAAGTCAGCTAAGGAAGTGTGAGTTGAACTAACTAACATGTTATCTGGAGCTATTCATTGTGGAGCATGGAAGTACCATCTTCTTGAAAGTAAAAGTGACATCTAGGAGGATCACAAGAATATATAGGACATATTCACTAAGTTGGTCTTGAGCTTGTGATATCCTCGTTGGAATGAGATTGATTATGACTTGGAAAAGTGCTATCACTTCAAGAAGCAAAGTCATAGCCGATGCCCTTAGCAACGGAGAATTGTGCTAAGAAGGTTTGGGTGACACTAAGGATTAAGAGTTGTATTCCTAGTTCAAGCAACTTAACTGGGGTCATTAATGTTTTGAAGATTGGTGGTAGATTCTCTTTCGGACCAAGAAGATAAGGAAGCTTTGTTGAAAGGTGAACATATGAGGAAAGAGAATTATGGCCTAGTGATTAGGGTTACCTAAGAGTTGTTCAAGGTCCCTATCAAAATTTTGGAATTAGTTAGGCAAATTACTTGGAGTAAGGGCAATAGGTATGCAAAGTAAATTGGATCTTTATCAAGACGATGGAACTGCACGAGAAAGTAAAGAAGAATCTAAGGACGGAGTATTCCCATCTCTTAGTCGATGTCTTCCGAATCTCGGGGACAGGATTCTTCTTAAGGGGGTAGAATAGTAACACCCTAAAATTTGCCTCTTTTGAAATAGAGCTAAAATGATTTATTTATGAATTTTTGTGCACATGAAATATAGGAAAATAAAATTTTTCATTAATTTTAAATTCATCATAAGGTAGTAACATGTGTGAGCATACATGCTGTTGCATTTTATTGTGATGAATGGTGTTGATCCAAACTCCAAAGTAATTTGGAACATTTTTGAAAAGGGTTTGAAAATGGCTTTGAAATAAAAGAAAAGAAAGACAAGAAGATTGGAAAAAATAAAAGTATTTTTAAGGTTGTAAAGTTTAACATGGAAAGCCTAACAAAATTGTCCATTTTTATTTGAATAGGGAGGTATATTTGAAATCCATACTTGAATTTGCTTTGAATTTGGCTTAGATTTAAAAATTAGAAATAGAAAAGGATTTGTTTTTGAAAAATCTCCCTTCCTTCCTTTTCAGCGCAACTCTAGGAACCGACCCGGCCTTCTTTCCTCCCCCTTCCCAGCTTGACCTGCTCAGCTCGACCCGTTTGGCGGCCCTACTCACCCCTCCCTTTCTCCTTCCCACTTCTCCTGCATGCAACCCGCTCGCACCGGCCCTAGCTCGTGCTGTGGCCTAGCTAGGCGGCCCACTCTGCTCGGCCTACCCCACGCACCTATGCCAGCATGCGCCCGCCGCTCTCCCCCTTCCCTCACTGTGTCACCGGCCCCATCCATCAACTGCCATCCCCTTCCTTCCTTTCTTCTTCCCTGCCCCTTTCCTTCCTTCGCCCCGCCGATGGCACTACAAGTATGGCAAGCTGCCGGTCCACCGCACCCACATGGAAGGCGACCAAATCTACCCACCTCCCACTCCCCTTCCATCTACGCAGCACCATCCCTTCTATAAAACCCGAGCTCGACCCCCCCCTTCTTCTCTCTTTTCTCCGACCATGACTCGAGCTTGCTCACCACCGCCGCCCCATAGCCCGCTGCTCTGGTGTCTGATCAACGACACCAACGCGCCCATGAGCTTCGTTGTGACACAGCATAGCCATAGGTACCTCCAATTTAACATTTTGGCTTTGTTTTGCCAGAATTCATCTTCACCCATGCATTCTCTCTCTCCAGTTTACTGTCGATGATGAACCGTGCCTCGGAGACCTTCTCGAACGCTGAGACCGTCACTGCTAACCACGTGGTGAGCTTCGCCATCTCCCTATGCCTTCTGTTCATCAAATAGTGCACTAGAACATTGTGTCATAGATCACCATTGCCGTCGGCCATGGCGCCGCCGTGGGATGCCGCTTCGGCTTGTTTCCCCACCTCGGTTTGTAGTCCAGTGTGTTCGCGAAGTCCTATAGTTCATGTTGGTGCTTTCGCTTGGTCTCGGGATGATCTAGAATGCCAACCTGGTGTCTATCGCCGAGCTCGACTCACCGCCGGCAATGGCAAGCTCATCGGAGCCACCGAGGTTGACCCGCACACACCAGCGCCGTCAGATCTAGATGAACAGTCAGGATTAGGTCTTACCGGTTCACTGTGTAATCAGTCCACAGAGAGCCATGGACTCAGGCCCACGGTGCCATGTCAGCGCTGGTCCACACCATGTGGTGCACTGTTCCAATCCGCGCATGCCACACGTCGACCCAGTCAGCAGCCGGGTCAAACCCGCAGTCAAAGCCACACCTTTTTGTAGTTTAGCCCCCACATTTTCAAGTAATTAACCCGTAGTCTGTAGCTGTTCATATTAAATACAATTTATTCCTATTTTTATTTGTTTAAGGTCCCTGTATTTTTCAAAAATAGTACGCACAGTCCAATGAACGTGTAAATTCATATTTTAATTATTTTAATTCAAAAATAAGTTCAGTTTATTTATCGAAATGCCATTGCACCTTATTTCATGCGTAACTTTTGTGTTTTAAGTACGATTTGACCTGTTCGAATTATGTTAGGACCGTATTTATGTTTCCTACGTGTTTATACTACTGTTAGGCATGTTTTCAATATTTAAAATTTATGGGTAGATTTAATCTATTATGTAACTAAAGGAAAACTTGTTTAAATCATAACTTATTCATTTTAACTTTGAAATAGTCCGATCAAGTTGCGTTAGATTCATAATGATGAGATCTATGCAATAGTAATAGTGTTTACTATATTACTATTTTAGAAAAATCATGGTTTAAATCATATCTTGATTAATGATTATGCAACTGGATTTCATAAATAAAATATGATTTGTTTTACTTTAGTTTTATAATTCAAATCTAAAATTGACTTAATTCAATCTATATTATTTATAAAATATCTTATATATATGAATTTATATAGTTAAAATAAATGAAGCCTATAGTTTTCTTTTTCACGTATAAAGCAAATCTCTCGGTAGATGTATCTTTTCACCCGTAGCTCCGATTAGAGTGCTTCTCGCGACTGTGTGTTCGTAGCGATGCGTATAATCGTGTTTCAATCTCTTTTACTTATTTTCTATGATTGGTGTACTGTTCTAATATAGATGCAATTGTATGCTATGCATGTATGTGTATGGATGTTTGTGTGGTGTTCTACGATTACATCTAGTCGATGAGATATACGTGGTGATCCAGAAGAAGAAGAAGGATGTTGAAGATTAAAGCTTACCGAAGGTTTGGTGTGTAAGGCAAGTATAGGATGGGACCATCCTTGATACCTATTCACCATTAATCATTTAATTCATATTGCATGTGTCTACCTTGTTGGCAATAAGGATATCCTAGATATTTGATATCTTGTACCTTGATACCTTTGGGTTATTGCATTGGGTAGTTTTTGGCTAGTGCTTAACTAAACCATGATCTTGTAACTTGACTAATGGTATATGCAATAAACATTAAAACATGACTTTTTAGCAACATGGAAACATGGGGCTGGAGTATTTAGCTACTTTCTAAATGCTTTAGATTCCTCTCCCTAAGGACTTATCTGTAAGCGATCATCCAAGACTTACAGTACAACTGTGAGGGCTATATGGCTCTAGCTTTAGCTCTATATGAGGACCTTTTATAGCTTGTTAGTGGTTACCTTTATGGTGCAAGAGGGTATGTTTCCTTTCCTACTGGGATGTCTGTACCGTGCTGCGTGCCCACGCGTGCCACTCCTGGAGAAGGGCCACATACGCCTAGCGGCCCTAACTTGTTAGACGAACCTTTGAAAGGCTTCATAGTGAACCCTACCGACCTTCCTTGGTAGTGGGTCAAGAGATTAGCTACCTTAGGTGAAAGGGTAAATCATGACTCACAGTGAAAGTGTACAACCTCTGTAGAGTGTAAAACTATTATAACAGCCGTGCTCACGGTCACGAGCGGCCTTGTACCCTTATGGAATAGAGATGATCACTACTAGTTAATTGTACTAATAATTAATTGTTTATGCTATTCATTAATCATGTTTACCTAATCATGTGTTTATGGGATTGATAAATTCTTTGCTACTCAATCGCTTAAAAAGATGACCTATTAAAGCTAATCGCAGTAAACTAGTGTCAGCCATTTTGAGCCTCATGAACCCCATGTTATGTTGCTTCATACGATATGTACTTACGCTTGCTTTACTTTTCTATACTTTGGATAAAAATCCCAGATGGGTACCAGATTGCTGGTTTGGAGGAGTTAGGCTTGTGGTCAACCAGTCAGTCGTCCCTATGGATTTGGAGTCTTTGCCTGAAGATCAGAGTCGACTTTCCGCTGTATATACTCTAAGGTTATATTCCTTTTACTAATACGTTATGTAATAGGTATTGTCTCTTGATATTACCCTTATTTGTGGCTATATGTGAGATTTGACTTCCTGGCTCACATATAGTGTGTATCTGGTTTTGTCTTTAAAACCGGGTGCTACATTGTTAAACCTTAATAAATGTCTAGTTTGTGTGCTGGCAAGTAATTGGCATGTACGGGAATGCATTGCATAATCGCTAAGTAACATAATTGATGATGTTGTGTTGTGGAAATGAATTTTTATGCCTCTGTTTTATTGTATGAATGTAAATTCTCTCTAATAAATTTAGTTTGTCATAATTATATAATTCCTCTACAATTTTTCTGACATCATCAATAATTACTTGTGGTTGTAATTCTGTAGATGATGTGCACTCATAGGGGAGCTGGTGGAGATGATGCAGGGTGGTAGTGGTTCGCGTGTTAATGATAATAAGGACCTCCCACTACCACTGCATCCCACGCCAACAAAGATGATGACCTAGCTCATGGAAACCCAATGTTCCATGGGAGAAGTGTTGCATGGTCTTGCGTAGAATGCTGGCCATGGACGAGGAAGGGACCAATGCCAAGGGCCTAAACCTAACTAGTTCGACAATTTTAAGGACTTTCTTGACACCAAGCCTCCTATCTTTAAGGAAGCAGAGGAGCCATTGCAGGCAGATGAATGGCTAAATACAATTGAAGAGAAGTTCCATCTCTTAAGGGTCACAGAGCACCTGAAGGCAGAGTATGCATCACACCAGCTGCAAGGGCCTATAGGCATTTGGTGGAGTCATCATCAATCCACTTTGCCTGAGAATGCTCAAATTACCTAGAACTAGTTTAAGGCTACATTTAGGGGACATTATATTCCCCGGGTCATATGAATAGAATGCTCAAACATACAGAATTCGTGAAGCTGACACAAGGTACCAAGAGCCTAACTGAGTATCTGCATGCCTTTAACAATTTGTCAAGGTATGCCACAGAGTTTGTTGACACTAATGCAAAGAAGATTGCTAGCTTCAAGAGGGGGCTTAGTCCGAAGTTGATGAAGACTCTAGCTAACAGCAAGTGTGCCACTTTCAATGAGTTTGTTAGTGATGCTTTAACTCAGGAGAATAAGAACAACATCTATTCAGCATCTAAGAGTTGTAATAGAGCTTATGAAGCAGGTGCATCTCAGTCAAAAGCTTCTACTGCTACGAGACCTCAGTTCTGCCCACCTGCTCCAAAGTATAGACCACCTTAGAAGAAGGTACATACCAGTCAGACCTAGAAAGTGTATCACAAGGCCTTTTCTGTTGCTTTACCAAAGGCTAGCACAAGACAAGGAAGCTCTAGTGTTATGCTAGAACTACAACAAGCCTAGCCATTGGGCAAGAAATTGCCCCTATCCCAAGAAGAACAACAACTAGAAGCAGGGTAATCCAAATGCATGTTAGGGACACATGTAGGATACCACCCTAGAAGAGATCCCTTTAGGTGAAGTTGTCACTGCGGCTATGTTTCTTGAGAACCAACACCCCACAGTTGTTTTATTTGACTCTAGAGCTTCACATTCATTTATGAGTCAAATATTTGCATCCAAGCATGATCAAAGGGTAGTTATGTTAGATAAGGGTGGTTATTACATAAGTGCAACCAAAAATAATATCTCTACCAACCTGATAGTTAGAGATGTGCGCATCTCAATAAGCAACCGAGAGTATACCTCAAATCTTGTAGTATTGCTAGGGTTGGGGATAGATGTAATCTTGGGTATAAAATGGATGAGTGGCTATGGAGTTCTCATTAACACTTCAGTCTAGGACCATCATGTTGAGGGAACCCTAGAGTAACAATGCTTTCCTAGTGCCACTTCCTAGAAGTTTTGATCTCCTAAACTTAGCATGTGCTATTTAGACCACAACCCTCCTTGATATTTCTATGGTATGTGAGTTTTTCGGATGTGTTTCTAGATGAATTGTCTGGGTTGCCACCTGAATAGGGATGTAGAGTTTAAGATTGAGTTATTACCAGGTACATCACCCATCTCTTGGAGGCCATATAGAATGCCACCAAATGAGCTAGCCGAACTTAAGGTTCAATTGCAAGGGCTTTTAGAGAAAGGTCTCATTCGACCTAGCTCATCTTGGTGGGGTTGTCCTGCTTTATTTGTGAAGAAGAAAGACAAATCCTTATGGATGTGTGTGGACTACTGACCACTTAATACCACAACGGTCAAGAACAAGTATCATTTGCCTCAAATTGATATCTTGTTTGATGAGTTGTCAAGGGCTAAGATGTTCTCCAAGATGGATTTGAGATCTGGTTACCATCAAATTAAGATTAGGCTAGGAGATATACCTAAGACTGCTTTCTCCACTAGGTATGGCCTGTATGAGTATTTGGTCATGTCTTTTGGGCTGACAAATGCTCCTACATATTTCATGTATCTGATGAATTCAGTGTTCAAGCCTGAGCTGGACAAGTTCATGGTTGTGTTCATCGAATGACATTCTGATCTATTCAGAAAATGAGGAGGATCACACTAGAGCACCTAAGAGTTGTTCTAACTAGGCTAAGAGAACATACGTTGTATGCTAAGTTTAGCAAGTGTGAGTTTTGGCTTTGGAAGGTACCTTTTCTAGGGCATGTGCTGTTAGAAAATGGGATCTCCATAGCCCCTCTAATGTGTAAGAAGTTATGGATTGGAAGGCCCCAACTTCAGTTCACTAAGTTCAGAGGTTTCTTGGTTTAGCAGGTTACTACCGTCGGTTAATTCTGGACTTCTCCAAAATTGCTAAGCTAATGACAAGATTGCTTTAGAAAGATGAGAAGTTTGTGTGGAATCTAGAGTGTGAAGCTGCTTTTCACACTTTATAGACTTTATTGACTTCAGCTCCTATTTTGGTACAACCTAATATCGAGAAACCTTTTGATGTGTTTTGTGATGCATCAGGTATCGGTTTGAGATATGTTCTTATGCAGGAAGGCCAAGTCATTGCTTATGCCTCTCATCAGCTACAGAAGCATGAAGTCAATTACCCAATCCATGACTTGGAATTAGCAGCGATTGTCCATGCATTGAAGATTTGGACACACTTTTGCTTGCAATGTGTGTCATATTTACACAGATCATAAGAGTCTTAAGTATATCTTCATTCAACCCAAATTGAATATGAGACAGAAGATGGCTAGAATTGATCAAAGATTACAATTTAGAAGTATATTATCATCCTAGCAAAGTGAATGTTGTTGCAGACGCTTTGAGCAGAAAGTCTCATTGCAATTCTATGTTAGAAGATGGCTTCAATTTGTTACATCCTACTATGTTGCATAATATTATGTTCAGTTGTTCTCTTGAGAGCAAGATCATAGAGCTTCAGAAGACCGAATCCGAGCATGTTCCACATCAAAAGAAAGATGAAAGAGCAAGAGACTAAGCATTTCAGGATAGATGAGAATGGTATTCTATGGTTTAAAGATAGATTGGTAGTGCCGAAGGATAAGGAACTTAGGAACTAGATCTTAGGTGAGGCTCACTCTTCTAAATTGTCCATTCATACGGGTAGTAGTAAAATGTATTAGGACTTAAAGAGCCATTTTCGGTGGACCAAAATGAAGAAGGAAATTGCTGCTTATGTTGCTAAATGTGATAATTGTTGCCGAGTCATGGCTGTTCATTTGAAACCAGCTGGACTACTTGAACCACTGTCTGTTCCAGGATTTAAGTGGGAAGAAGTTAGCATGGATTTTATTGTTGACTTCCACCTACTCATAAGAATTTTGATTCCATATGGGTGATTATGGATCGCATAACTAAGTCTTCACATTTCATTCTAGTCAGAACCAACTATCGACCGCATGAGTATGCTAAGTTGTATTTCTCCCACATAGTATGTCTACATGGCATGCCAAGAACCATTGTGTCTATAGAGGGCCTTAGTTCACTGCTCATTTTTGGGAACATTTGCACAAGATATAGGCACCAACTTAGTCAGAAGTTCTGCCTATCACCCTCAGACCTCTGGTCAAACTGAATGTGTAAATCAAATATTAGAAGACATGTTGAGGGCTTGTGTCATCTCTTCAAAGGGTTCATGGGAAAAGTGGTTACCTTTAGCTGAGTTTTCCTACAATAATAGTTATCAAGATAGTATTAAGATGGCTTCTTTTGAAGCTTTGTATGGCCATAAATGTAGAACTCTTTTGAACTGGGTTGAACCCGGAGAAAGAAGATACTATGGTATTGATTTTTTCAAAGAGGCTGAAGAGCAGGTGCATATCATTCAACAACATATAGAAGCTGCTCAATCAAGACAGAAGAGTTATGTGGACAAGATAAGAAGACCCATTGAATTTGAAGTAGGTGATTATGTATACCTAAAAGTGTCACCAATGAAAAAGGTACAATGGTTTGGGGTAAAAAGAAAGCTTGCACCTAGATATGTAGGTCCATATCCAATCATTGAGAAAAGCAGAAGAGTAGCCTACAAGATCTAATTACCTCTAGAAATGAGGGCTATCTTGAACATTTTTCATGTATCCCAATTAAAGAAATGCTTACGTTCTTCAGAAGAAAGAGTGGAGGTTAGAGATATCAAGTTGAAATTGGATCTAGGCTATGAAGAGAAGCTAGTGCAAATCATAGATAGCAAGGATAGAGTAACTCAAAATCGTGTGATCAAGTTTCACAAAGTGATGTGAAATAATCATAGTGAGCAAGATGCTACGTGGGAATAGGAAGATTATTTACGTGAGGTTTATCCAACTTTCTATGAAAAATGGTCGGTCTTTCGAATCTTGGGATGAGATTTCTATAAGGGGAGGGGTTGTAACACCCTAGGTGTTAGGCTTGCACTTTTGCACTTGCATTGCATGAGCATAAGCATCATTCATTCATATATGAGCATAAACATATGAAACATTCATATGAAACATACATTTGTTATTCTATGTTGCAACGTGTGTATGCTTTATAGTCATGCTTGTTAAGGCAAGTGGTTGATGTTGATCACTAAAACACCTTAGACACACTTAGGATGGTACTTGGAATAGGTTTGGTATTCATGACATGGACCAAAATAGCCCCCAAGTCATAGTTATTCTAGAAACCCCAATTTTCATGATCCTACTTTGACCAAAGTTGAACTATAGCATAGAATGTTTGCATGGCAGTGCACCCTTAAGAAAAGTTGTAGTACTCGACTAGAGTAACAACTTTCATTTTTGGGCCAAGACCTAATTTAGTCCATAGCATGCTCAAAAATAGGTCACAAGTGGCAAGAAAATACTATTTTGGGAACTTAGAAATTTTCTGTCTTGGAATGACTTTCAGTTTCATCCTACTCCTCTTTGATGCATTGCAGTTTGAAAACCATGATGATCTTGACCAAACACATAGAAGCAAAGTTGGACTTTGCATGTAGCTCTACAATTTTTACTAAGGAAATTTTTGCTAAATAGCCATGGATTAGGTGGACTGATCGCTTGAACTTGCTTCGTCAGTCAGGTTCAGTGGTGTCTGAACCGGCACCATGTGCCCGTGTCATGGCCGACCGGCGTTAGTCCGTGGCCACCGCATGGAGGCTGTCCACTAGTGTTGGGCCCATGCGTCAGGCCAGGGTGGGCAGCAAAACCATGTGGCGTCGCTGCTCTCTCTCACTCGCGCTCACTCCCTCACTCTCATTGCGCCCAAGTGAAACCGATCGCCATCACAATTGCCACCGACCTCCACCGCACTCGCTCGCTGCCACCGTAGTGCCATTGTCTAATTGCTCATGCACACCGCTTGGCCATCACCTTCTCCACCTTCCTGAGTAGCCAGCGCTAATAGATGAGCACCGGTAAGGCCACATTGTCATGCCACCATCGCTTGCCATGGCCATTATGCGCCGCCGAGCATGTGTGATAGAACCGCCCAATTTATATAAGATCAAGTATGGTTGTTCCCACTAACATGTTGACACACACATACTTTCACTCATATAAACCCGGTAGTTCCGCCGAGTGTCATGAAGGACCTCGGTAAATCAACATCACAACCAAGATCTCTTGATTAAGCAAATACACATCACATATGCAGAGTTGCAGTGAAAATAATATTACAAATGGATTCACAAATAATAGTAAAAGTTTGGGTTTCAAAACCGATTATTGAAACCAAAATAGCTTTCAAATGATTACATTCATATAAGTTCTAAATACATTGCTAGCATAAGTGGCATCCTCAGACAAAAGCATATAGATGAGAACTAAATATAGAGTCACCGAGCCCACCGGCAGGTTATCCACCATCTTCAATAGGCCGAGAACTTCACCTACAACATGGTGGGATAAACCCTGAGTACTCAAATGTACTCAGCTAGACTTATCCATCATAAACCAGAAATAAAGTGACACAAAGGATTATGTAAGGCTTTATCAGTGGATCTTGCTAGACAACCTCTTTGCATAAAAGCTTGAGTAATCATTAGCATTATTAACATGTACTAGCAGTGACTTTTAGCCATTTCCTACCATCTATATTAGCACCTATACTAATCAATCACTTGATTAAGTTGCAAACAATAATAACCATATCAGGTATTTCATGGCTCATTATTATCATTAACATCATCATCATTTAACCATATCTTTAAATTTAGTGAATCTACGTTGTCGCTGCTTAGTCAAGTTCTCACTATCCAGGAGAGACGGTGATTTGAATCGATTCATATCCAGCTGGAGGGGTATTCCTAACACAAACCCTGCTTCCCCCGTCAGGGTCACAAATAAGTCACCATTGGTACAATTCAGGAGTCGTGGGTACAATCAATGCCACAAAATTAGAGAACCACTCTGCCATGAGTGCTCGGTAACTTAACCCACCCTTGGACTTACGCTAATGGCTCTCCACACATCCTTACTACCATCCTAGATTGCGACCAACTGCTCGTGATCCTAGCCTGAGTCGAGCTACTAGGCTTCATGGTCGGAACGACTTATCCGGCCAGCTAAGTGTTAGGTTGCGTTCAACATGACATGAGGACGTACAGCAAATTGGTCCTTAAATGACATAGATGGGGATAGATTCACACCCAAGACCTCCATGCCTTGTTGCTGCACTACCGTCATCCTGTCCGATCTCTTTTCATTATTAACACATGGTTCTTTTCCATGATAGCAAATATAGCCAACCATGACCAGAGCTCATCCTACATCTCGCAAGTGACAGGAAATCACCCGACTTCTACTGGTCTAAGCATAGCTAAGCATCATTCGATCTACACTTAATTAGGATTCATAGGATTTTATCTGGACAAGGTAAGGATATAATGCAACAATTGGTTCCAACCAATTACCATACTTAATGCATCATCAACAATAAAAGATACTCAAGATATTTGTAAAAGCATGGGAGACTTAGAATGCTTTGGGGCTTGCCTAGAATCCAACACTAGGTTAGTGTTTGTTAGACGACGCTCGCTAAGTCCTTCCATCTTTGGGATAGGTTCACCATGCACCTTCTTCGGGTTCGGCTCCAACATCCCATTCGGCACGCGGTTCATCTAGCGTACCTAATTGAGATACACGATGCAAGTACATGAATGTAGGGGAATGGTAATAAAAGATGCATCACATAAAAACATTCAAGACAAGCACAAGGCTACACCACATGACATGAGTACTTAGAGAGATAGCTATTCACATCAAGTCCAACATAGAGATAGCAAGTACATCAAGCATGTCATATTAGTTTACTTTAGTTCTATTCAAATAACTTTAACTTACCAAGTTTAGACAACCTAATATATAATTGCTCATCTTTAGTTAAGGACCTAGCACCTAAACAATCAACAAGAACAATGCTACAAAGCATTCAAACAAGCATTCATATTTTAGCCAAACTGGGACTATACAGCAGCATAGTAAACTGATAATAACTGGAGATTTAAAACTCCAAATGACATGAAACAAAACAATTTGAAAAAATTATGAAATTGTATACAATTCATATTTAATCATCCCAGCATGATTCCCAAGTTAAAAGGGTCAAACAGTCACATTTATCAAATCTGGTCCAGAAATTCCAGAGAACTACAATGTCTGAAGACCAACTTAGAACAGTCATAACTCACAAAATATTTGGCCAAATGCCATGCAAATTTAACACAAGATGTTTAAGTGAGTTATCTACAACTTTATTATTATCATCTTAAGATGATTCTATAGATAACAAGGCCAATTAATCCAATAAATGCATCTCTATCTAAAACATGGATAGAAAATGACATGCCACTTTAAACAGCTATAAATGGAGTTATATATGACCAATAAATGTAGTTCTAGACTTTTTAGAAAGCTTAGCAAATCTTAAACAACTTTGTTGTAAACACCTAAAGCTAATTCTACTATTAAGAAGGTCCCACAATAAGAACAAGGAAACCCCCTTTGGGTTTGGGCAGAAACAGCCACAGAGATTTAAGCAAGTATAACTCAAGATCTACTTAACTAAAAATCATGATATTCAGCTTTTTGAAATGCTTAATAAAAGTAATACAACTCTTGTATTATCATAAAGTCATGATTCATAACTTAACTAAGCCAATTAATTCAAACATGCAGGACTATTCAGAATAGGAGCAAAGCAATACAGGTAATTTGTTATTTTTATAGATCTTAAACTATCAAGCCTAAAATATTGAAATTTTTACCAGACTTCAAGAATAACCTTAGTAGAACTCCACAAAAATTTAACAATTATTTGAGTAAAACAACTGCAGTTATGAAAAAGACAAGACACAACTAGTATCAAAAACCTAACTGTATAAATCTATTTTTACAGAAATATATTTAAACTAAAGCATGACATATTATAGATCTACTGCATAGATAATTTCATAAGGATTCCAAAAAGTCCTCATTTACTATTTTACAATTTTTCTACTAATTACTATGAATTTTCAAAGTCGATAATCCAAATCTGTCAAAATCAAAAGAAAAGGAATGTAAATCTTGCATCAGGGACCCTGCAGTTTTTAGAAATTAAACACGAACAAAAATATCCTTTCTGGCACTATTCAATTGAGTCATGGCTTCGCACCTAGAGCCTCAAACTTCTTCTAATTCATGCCCGTGGTCCTTCTTAGCTTCCACAACAGAGAGCAGGGGAAGATGGCTGGCTCGGGATGGTCAAGCTCACCGGTGGTGAGTGGCGGTGCTGGGGGTGTGCGCACGCTCCTGGAGGATCCCACGCGGCTGGCCAAGGGGCACAACTATGGCAGAACCTCCAAAGGAATCGGGCCCATGTGCACCTATCATTGTCTTAATAGACCTCGGATAGCGTTCACGAGTTCCCAACAACTCAACAGGTCTGTCGGGTGTCCTCGGGCAACCCGAATCATCCACGATTCTCTTTTCAAACAGGATCCCAATCATAGACATTGCAGATTACAACAGGGGGTTGTAACACCCTAGGTGTTAGGCTTGCACTTTTGCACTTGCATTGCATGAGCATAAGCATCATTCATTCATATATGAGCATAAACATATGAAACATTCATATGAAACATACATTTGTTATTCTATGTTGCAACGTGTGTATGCTTTATAGTCATGCTTGTTAAGGCAAGTGGTTGATGTTGATCACTAAAACACCTTAGACACACTTAGGATGGTACTTGGAACAGGTTTGGTATTCATGACATGGACCAAAATAGCCCCCAAGTCATAGTTATTCTAGAAACCCCAATTTTCATGATCCTACTTTGACCAAAGTTGAACTATAGCATAGAATGTTTGCATGGCAGTGCACCCTTAAGAAAAGTTGTAGTACTCGACTAGAGTAACAACTTTCATTTTTGGGCCAAGACCTAATTTAGTCCATAGCATGCTCAAAAATAGGTCACAAGTGGCAAGAAAATACTATTTTGGGAACTTAGAAATTTTCTGTCTTGGAATGACTTTCAGTTTCATCCTACTCCTCTTTGATGCATTGCAGTTTGAAAACCATGGTGATCTTGACCAAACACATAGAAGCAAAGTTGGACTTTGCATGTAGCTCTACAATTTTTACTAAGGAAATTTTTGCTAAATAGCCATGGATTAGGTGGACTGATCGCTTGAACTTGCTTCGTCAGTCAGGTTCAGTGGTGTCTGAACCGGCACCATGTGCCCGTGTCATGGCCGACCGGCGTTAGTCCGTGGCCACCGCATGGAGGCTGTCCACTGGTGTTGGGCCCATGCGTCAGGCCAGGGTGGGCAGCAAAACCATGTGGCGTCGCTGCTCTCTCTCACTCGCGCTCACTCCCTCACTCTCATTGCGCCCAAGTGAAACCGATCGCCATCACAATTGCCACCGACCTCCACCGCACTCGCTCGCTGCCACCGTAGTGCCATTGTCTAATTGCTCATGCACACCGCTTGGCCATCACCTTCTCCACCTTCCTGAGTAGCCAGCGCTAATAGATGAGCACCGGTAAGGCCACATTGTCATGCCACCATCGCTGCCATGGCCATTATGCGCCGCCGAGCATGTGTGACAGAACCGCCCAATTTATATAAGATCAAGTATGGTTGTTCCCACTAACATGTTGACACACACATACTTTCACTCATATAAACCCGGTAGTCCGCCGAGTGTCATGAAGGACCTCGGTAAATCAACATCACAACCAAGATCTCTTGATTAAGCAAATACACATCACATATGCAGAGTTGCAGTGAAAATAATATTACAAATGGATTCACAAATAATAGTAAAAGTTTGGGTTTCAAAACCGATTATTGAAACCAAAATAGCTTTCAAATGATTACATTCATATAAGTTCTAAATACATTGCTAGCATAAGTGGCATCCTCAGACAAAAGCATATAGATGAGAACTAAATATAGAGTCACCGAGCCCACCGGCGGTTATCCACCATCTTCAATAGGCCGAGAACTTCACCTACAACATGGTGGGATAAACCCTGAGTACTCAAATGTACTCAGCTAGACTTATCCATCATAAACCAGAAATAAAGTGACACAAAGGATTATGTAAGGCTTTATCAGTGGATCTTGCTAGACAACCTCTTTGCATAAAAGCTTGAGTAATCATTAGCATTATTAACATGTACTAGCAGTGACTTTTAGCCATTTCCTACCATCTATATTAGCACCTATACTAATCAATCACTTGATTAAGTTGCAAACAATAATAACCATATCAGGTATTTCATGGCTCATTATTATCATTAACATCATCATCATTTAACCATATCTTTAAATTTAGTGAATCTACGTTGTCGCTGCTTAGTCAAGTTCTCACTATCCAGGAGAGACGGTGATTTGAATCGATTCATATCCAGCTGGAGGGGTATTCCTAACACAAACCCTGCTTCCCCCGTCAGGGTCACAAATAAGTCACCATTGGTACAATTCAGGAGTCGTGGGTACAATCAATGCCACAAAATTAGAGAACCACTCTGCCATGAGTGCTCGGTAACTTAACCCACCCTTGGACTTACGCTAATGGCTCTCCACACATCCTTACTACCATCCAGATTGCGACCAACTGCTCGTGATCCTAGCCTGAGTCGAGCTACTAGGCTTCATGGTCGGAACGACTTATCCGGCCAGCTAAGTGTTAGGTTGCGTTCAACATGACATGAGGACGTACAGCAAATTGGTCCTTAAATGACATAGATGGGGATAGATTCACACCCAAGACCTCCATGCCTTGTTGCTGCACTACCGTCATCCTGTCCGATCTCTTTTCATTATTAACACATGGTTCTTTTCCATGATAGCAAATATAGCCAACCATGACCAGAGCTCATCCTACATCTCGCAAGTGACAGGAAATCACCCGACTTCTACTGGTCTAAGCATAGCTAAGCATCATTCGATCTACACTTAATTAGGATTCATAGGATTTTATCTGGACAAGGTAAGGATATAATGCAACAATTGGTTCCAACCAATTACCATACTTAATGCATCATCAACAATAAAAGATACTCAAGATATTTGTAAAAGCATGGGAGACTTAGAATGCTTTGGGGCTTGCCTAGAATCCAACACTAGGTTAGTGTTTGTTAGACGACGCTCGCTAAGTCCTTCCATCTTTGGGATAGGTTCACCATGCACCTTCTTCGGGTTCGGCTCCAACATCCCATTCGGCACGCGGTTCATCTAGCGTACCTAATTGAGATACACGATGCAAGTACATGAATGTAGGGGAATGGTAATAAAAGATGCATCACATAAAAACATTCAAGACAAGCACAAGGCTACACCACATGACATGAGTACTTAGAGAGATAGCTATTCACATCAAGTCCAACATAGAGATAGCAAGTACATCAAGCATGTCATATTAGTTTACTTTAGTTCTATTCAAATAACTTTAACTTACCAAGTTTAGACAACCTAATATATAATTGCTCATCTTTAGTTAAGGACCTAGCACCTAAACAATCAACAAGAACAATGCTACAAAGCATTCAAACAAGCATTCATATTTTAGCCAAACTGGGACTATACAGCAGCATAGTAAACTGATAATAACTGGAGATTTAAAACTCCAAATGACATGAAACAAAACAATTTGAAAAAATTATGAAATTGTATACAATTCATATTTAATCATCCCAGCATGATTCCCAAGTTAAAAGGGTCAAACAGTCACATTTATCAAATCTGGTCCAGAAATTCCAGAGAACTACAATGTCTGAAGACCAACTTAGAACAGTCATAACTCACAAAATATTTGGCCAAATGCCATGCAAATTTAACACAAGATGTTTAAGTGAGTTATCTACAACTTTATTATTATCATCTTAAGATGATTCTATAGATAACAAGGCCAATTAATCCAATAAATGCATCTCTATCTAAAACATGGATAGAAAATGACATGCCACTTTAAACAGCTATAAATGGAGTTATATATGACCAATAAATGTAGTTCTAGACTTTTTAGAAAGCTTAGCAAATCTTAAACAACTTTGTTGTAAACACCTAAAGCTAATTCTACTATTAAGAAGGTCCCACAATAAGAACAAGGAAACCCCCTTTGGGTTTGGGCAGAAACAGCCACAGAGATTTAAGCAAGTATAACTCAAGATCTACTTAACTAAAAATCATGATATTCAGCTTTTTGAAATGCTTAATAAAAGTAATACAACTCTTGTATTATCATAAAGTCATGATTCATAACTTAACTAAGCCAATTAATTCAAACATGCAGGACTATTCAGAATAGGAGCAAAGCAATACAGGTAATTTGTTATTTTTATAGATCTTAAACTATCAAGCCTAAAATATTGAAATTTTTACCAGACTTCAAGAATAACCTTAGTAGAACTCCACAAAAATTTAACAATTATTTGAGTAAAACAACTGCAGTTATGAAAAAGACAAGACACAACTAGTATCAAAAACCTAACTGTATAAATCTATTTTTACAGAAATATATTTAAACTAAAGCATGACATATTATAGATCTACTGCATAGATAATTTCATAAGGATTCCAAAAAGTCCTCATTTACTATTTTACAATTTTTCTACTAATTACTATGAATTTTCAAAGTCGATAATCCAAATCTGTCAAAATCAAAAGAAAAGGAATGTAAATCTTGCATCAGGGACCCTGCAGTTTTTAGAAATTAAACACGAACAAAAATATCCTTTCTGGCACTATTCAATTGAGTCATGGCTTCGCACCTAGAGCCTCAAACTTCTTCTAATTCATGCCCGTGGTCCTTCTTAGCTTCCACAACAGAGAGCAGGGGAAGATGGCTGGCTCGGGATGGTCAAGCTCACCGGTGGTGAGTGGCGGTGCTGGGGGTGTGCGCACGCTCCTGGAGGATCCCACGCGGCTGGCCAAGGGGCACAACTATGGCAGAACCTCCAAAGGAATCGGGCCCATGTGCACCTATCATTGTCTTAATAGACCTCGGATAGCGTTCACGAGTTCCCAACAACTCAACAGGTCTGTCGGGTGTCCTCGGGCAACCCGAATCATCCACGATTCTCTTTTCAAACAGGATCCCAATCATAGACATTGCAGATTACAACAGTTTATTCAAATATATACATCAGAGTAAAAGATAGCGGAAGTCTTAAGATAACATAGTTACAAACCAGTTGTTTTCAAACTTACAATACCATAAGTGTCATACAACCATAGTAGCTGGATAATATTACATTAACTTTATTTATCAAATAAACTAGTGCCTTGTCCAAAGGCCATTCATCATTCCTCATCGTCATTGACTTCAAACACAGACATGCAGCAGGGACCAAAACAAGCCTGCACATGCGACTCACCTGCAACAAGGGTTAACAAACCCTGAGTACAAAGGTACTCAACAAGACTAACCCGACATAACGGGGTGTAAGACTTTAGAGATGCAGGGGTTTGGGACAAGGTAAGGATATAGCAATATTCAAAGTACTTTGCCAAAAGCTTACTATTCTTATCCTATTTTTCAGTTTTTCCCCTAAGTCCTTTTAGTTCATTATCTCAAACTAAATGTACATTTCCCATATTCTATTCCTTCTCATTTCATTCTTTTCTCATGTTTTAGTAATTCACCAGTCCTGCATTGCTTCTATAATGAATCGAGTCTCCATATCCGTGGAGGACTAGCAATTTGAATTGATTCAAGTCCCAGTTGGGGATTCCTTATCACATGACATATGTAGAACTTAATCTTGCATATATCAACCTTGCTACCGGATCCTCCTATATTAAGCCGTCTCCACGCCACCCGAGAGCACAGCACACCTCAAATCTAGCCACATTCCAGCCACGAGGGTACACTGCTACTCCCACCATCTCTCCACTCCCAGTGCATGGGCATTCATCTTAGTATCGGATTAGCCGAAGTAGGCTTACCGGAGTATGTGACCAGTACTACAAAGTGTCTTGTTCAGAAGATCCACAATGAGTGGCCTTTAAGCGACATAGTCGACAACATTACCCAACATTCAAGATAAGTCACCCGACTAGTCTCTAATTCATTCTACATTCTTTCATTCTTTGGCCAGTATGCCATCTTTGATTGTATCGAAACTTTTACTTTGAAAGCCTACCATAAAGCATACTAAGCACACTACGCGTTTATAAATGAAAACATCTTCAAGGATGGTACACAATTATCAAGGTAGGTAATGCATCAAGTAGGTAACATTTGAATTAAACAACTTAATGCAATAAATAACATAGGTGATAAACTTTTCAAAGTAAACAAGGTAATGGCTTAATGCATAAACCGGGGCTTGCCTTCGTTGACGATCCCAGGTTCTAGATCCGTACCACAATTATTGAATCCCGTGACAATCGGGGATTCTTCCAGAACTTGCTCAACTAGAATCATTTCACTCTCAGGTTCTACACGAAACGATAACATATGCCTTAACATGATGATAATGTAAACATGATGCTTTCATGGTACATGAAATGTAAAAACACCCCACAAATGATTTTATTTCACGGTATAGTTGCAAGCCAACAAAACCAACTTGCAATCCTACCATCATGAATCACACATGTGTCTTGACCAAATGGATCTTGAAACCCTACTAGTCACAAAACATGACCAAAACAAGATCCAACACTAATCGAACACTTAGGGTTTGTCTTTATTTATTTTTGAATTAATTTGGAATTAAGCCCAAAAATGAACTTGTTCCAAATGACCTGAAAATTTTATGTAAGATTCCTCATAACAAATTAGTGTACCAAAACAAATTTCATGATTTTTGGAATTATACAGTGACCTACAAAAATCATGGAAATTGCATTTTTCAATTAATGGACTGAATATTTGAACATTAAAAATATATTCAAATTTCAAGTTTAAAATTTTTAAATCATACTAGAACATGTACAGAAGCTACACACAAAATTTCAGAATTTTTGGAGCTATCATGAATTTCCTACAAATTCCCAAAGTTTCAGCACTATTGACAAATTCAGAAAATAAAAATCATCACTATTCTTCCTCACTCGCACTGACAGGATGACCCCACTATCAGTGACTCAAAGCAATCACGGCGGCGCTACCCTCACTGACCGGCCGCAAAATGCGCTGACGGTGACGCTCCGGTGAAACAGACCTCACCAAAATGATCTACTACTTCCCCCGAACGAATCTCAGCTATCAGAAAGGAAAAAGGTGCACAGGAGACACCTCCACGCCGGGCATGGCGGACTGAGCACGATGGTGAACGGCATAACCACGGTGACGCTGCAGTAGGGACTAAAGCGAAACGGTCTTCACATTCAGGAGCTCACCGTGATCACGTAGGTAGACTCGGTGAAGGCGTAGATGTACCGGATCGACGGGACCACGTGAGACCGAGGATGGCGGAGCTCCGGCCAGACTCGGGGAAGACGATGTCACGCGGCGGCGCTGGACTTCCAGGAGTGACACGATTAGGCTTGGGAGGAGCAGGAAGACGAGGCGGAGCTTCTGGCCAAAGCAATTGGCCCTAGATACTACGGTGAGGACGAATTGCGCGAGTGCGGGCAAGACACCGGCGGCGAGCAGTCGACGGAAAAACTCCGAATGACGACGGCGTGCTCCTATTTATAGCAAGAAGGAGGGCGTGTGGTGTTGATAGCACACTGGCGAGCTCACCACAGAGGTATTGGCGTGTCACTGAGCGTGAAAGCGGCAAAACCCAATCGGCGGTGATCTCCGCGTGGCGCTGGCGGTAAGCAGAGAGGTGGAGATAGATTTTTGAAAAATTTACAGAACTGCCACTGCATCCATTTTTCAAATTACTCACAAATTTTCTAAAGAAGTTGAAAATCTCCAAAAATGAAAGTTGTTCAATTTTTCAAACTCTACAACTTTTCTTCTAGAAATATTTTCAAATTCTATCTCCATTTTGAAATTTGAATTTGGGGTACATTTGAGCATTTGAATAATTTCAAAATTACTCCAATTTTTATATGTAAACTTGAAAAACTTTGAATACTAAAGTTGATCTTCATAAAATAATCTCCAACTTTGCTTTTTGCCTCAACCCCAAATTCCATATGGATTTTGAATTAGTCAAAAGGGGCAAAAAGGACTTTTATAATTTGAATTTGAATTCAAATTTGATTTGTCTTCCTTTTACTTAAATTTTGATTTTTGACTAGTAACATGGCCCATTAAGGTTATTTGAGTCAAATGACACATGGCCTCACATGATCACATGAAATTTGACCCTTGTGGTCATGATCTTTATTTAGGGTTTTTGAAACATATCACATGAAATAACAACGTTATGAAATAAACCTTATTTAGTGAATGCATTCAAAACTTTATACTATATGAATGCTTTGCAATGCACATGATGACATGTAAATTTTTAGTGCTAGGTCAAAACACTAGAGGTGTTACAACCCTTCCCCCTTAAAGAAATCTCGTCCCGAGATTTAAAACTTAAGGCTAAGTAATGGAAAAGGAAATGTGTCAAGCTAACACATTAGAACTTTATTCAAAAAGGCGAGTGAGGGGGTTTTCCATTCTGCTGACAAACGAGACAAGTTACAATATAGACAAGCTATTACAACTAGATAGAAGCAAAGAAGTCAGGAAAATTCTCTTCTAAGTAATCCTCGGACTCCCAAGTATCTTCATCTTCAGTGTGTTGATTCCATTGTACTTTGTAGAACTTGATCATACATCTCCGAGTGACTCGATCTTTCTGATCTAAGACTCTAATGGGGTACTCGGCATAAGTCAAATCAGGTTCCAGTTCTACATCACCAAAGTCGATCTCTTGGTCAGGTACTTGAAGGCACTTCTTTAACTGAGATACATGAAAGATATCATGCACCGCTGACATGTGATCTGGTAGCTTGACGCGATAGGCAACTAGTCCACATCGTTGTTGGATCTAAAAAGGACCAACATAATGGGGCGCCAACTTTCCCCGAATCCCAAAACGATGAACTCCTTTCATCGGTGATACCTTGAGGTAGACATAATCTCCCACTTTGAATTCTAGCGGTCGTCTCCTCTTATCAGCATAGCTTTTCTGCCGGGATTGAGCTATCTTCATATTAGCTTGTATGAGTTTAACTTTCTCTTCAGCTTCCTTGACCACATCCAGTCCAAAGAACCAACGTTCTCCAGCTTCTGACCAATTTAAAGGTGTTTGGCACCTACAGCCATACAGTGCTTTGAATGGTGCCATCTTAATACTCTCTTGATGGCTATTGTTATATGAGAATTCAGCTAAGGGAAGGCATTCATCCCATTTAGCACCAAAAGAAAGGACACATGCTCTTAACATATCTTTAAGAATTTGATTTACCCTTTCAGTCTGTCCATCTGTTTATGGATGATAAGCAGAACTATGGATAAGTTTAGTTCCTAAAGACTCATGTAGACTTTTCCAAAACTTGGATATGAACAATGACCCTCTGTTAGAGACAATGGTCTTGGGTGCCCCATGCAGACTGAAAATTCTATCAAGATAAAGCTTAGCATATTGTTCCGCTCGATATTTATCTCTGACTGGTAAGAAATGAGCTATCTTGGTTAGACGATCAACAATAACCCATATTGAATTGTAGCCTACAGATGTCCTGGGTAATCCCATGATGAAGTCCATACAGATATCTTCCCACTTCCAAGATGGAACTGGCAACGAATGTAATGGACCTACAGTCTTCATATGAACTGCTTTGACTCTCTAACAAATATCACACTTGGCCATATATTGAGCTATTTCTATTTTCATTTTGGTCCACCAATATCTCTTTCTCAAATCATGATACATTTTGTTGCTACCCGGATGAATGGAGTATCTTGTAGAATGAGCTTCATCAAGAATCTGCTTTCGCAGCTCTGGATTTTTGGGTACTGCCAATCTATCCTTGAACCATACGACATCTGATTCATCAATCTTGAAACATGTTGGTTTTCTAGATTTGACTTTATCCTTAATATGGGCTATGCCCTTACTTTTCTGTTGAGCAGCAATGATCTGATCTTTGATAGTGGACTCAACTACAATATTGGATAGGGAACCTTGTTCTATAATTTGTAAATTCAGATGCTCCATCTCTTGACACAATGTTCACTGCATCGGTTCTATAATTAGGCAATGACAATGATGCTTGTAACTCAGGGCATCGGCAACCACATTAGCCTTGCCTGGATGATAATGCACTTATAAATCATAATCTTTGATAAGTTCTAACTATCTTCTTTGCCTCATATTCAACTCTGACTGAGTGAAGATGTATTTTAAACTTTTGTGATCTATATAGATATGACAGACATTGCCCAATAAATAATGTCGCCAAATCTTGAGTGAATGGACAACAGCAGCTAATTCAAGATCATGGGTGGGATAATGTTCTTCATGCTTCTTGAGTTGTCTGGAAGCGTATGCTATGACTCTACCTTCTTGCATAAGAACACAGCCAATACCAATTCCAGATGCATCACAATAGATATCAAACGGCCTCTCGATATCCGCTTGTGCTAATACTAGTGCAGTTGTCAGCAACTTCTTCAATGTCTGAAAGGCCTTCTCACATTCTGTTGACCATACAAACTTAGTTTGATTTTTTAGCAGTCCAGTAATTGGCTTCGCAATTCTGGAGAAGTCAAGGATGAACCGACGATAATACCCTACCAACCCTAGAAAACTACGAACTTGATGAACGGTGGTAGGTGCTTTCCAATTAAGGACTTCTTCTACCTTGCTTGGATCAACTGCTATACCTTCAGTAGATAGCACATGACCTAGAAATTGTACTTCCTCTAACCAAAATGCACATTTGCTGAATTTGGCATATAGTTGGTGGTCTCTTAACCTTTGTAGAACAATACGGAGATGTTCTGCATGTTCCTCTTTGCTCTTAGAATAGATAAGAATGTCGTCTATGAACACCATGACAAACTTATCTAACTCAGGCATGAAAACTAAGTTCATCAGGTACATGAAATGAGCCGGGGCATTGGTTAGCCCAAAAGATATGACTAGATACTCATATAGTCCATATCGGGTAGTAAACGCTGTCTTTGGCATATCTTCACGTCTGATCTTAATCTGATGGTAGCCTGATCTTAGGTCTATCTTCGAAAATACCTTAGCTCCCGCAAGTTGATCAAAAAGCAAATCAATTCGGGGTAAGGGGTATTTGTTCTTGATGGTGACTTCATTTAATGGCTGATAGTCAACACATAACCTCAAGGTTTGGTCCTTCTTCTTCACGAAAATAGCAGGGCATCCCTAAGGTGATGAACTGGGTTGAATGAAACCCTTGTCTAACAACTCTTGTAGTTGCATTTTTAATTCTGCTAGTTCCTTGGGTGGCATCCTATATGCTCTTCTGGACACTGGTGTTGTCCCTAGTTTTAGATCAATTCTGAACTCTATGTCTCGGTCTGGTGGCAGACCAGGCAGATCATCGGGAAAGACATCCATAAACTCACATACCACTGAAATTTCCTTGGCTCCTTCAATAATAGTTGCACAGACTGTTTCCACTATACTCTTAGGAAAGGGAAGTTGGATGAGAAGTTGGGTTTTGCTGTCTGGTGCATTTACCCTTATGGTTCTACGTAGGACATCTTTGATAGCCCCGTGTTGAGTTAAACAATTCATACCAAGGATCACATCTATATCTTGATCCTTTAATATCAGCATATTGGTAGGGAACTCATAACCTCCCAAATCAATAGGTACATGCTGAACTACCTCCCTTGTATAGATTCGTCCCCCAAGCGACTGTATATGATAGGGTTCTTTTGTTTCCCCAATAGCTATCCCATGCTTCACAACAAATGTACAATTGATGAATGTATGGGATGCACCAGAATCAAATAAGGTAATTGTAGGATGCTTAGCAATGGGAAACATACCCATCATAATTGGTTCTCCTTCTGGAATAGATTCCACTTGAGTATAGAATACCCTTCTAGTTTTCTTCTCAGCCTGACCCTTCTGATTATTCTAAGCATTGCCCTTGTACTGATTCTGAGCTTGATTAACAGGGGCTTTGGGTGCATCAGGATTGTTCTTCCTAGGATACGGACATTCTTGGGAAAATGTCCGGGTTTACCACAATTATAGCATGGAAAATTGTGATTTTGGGGAGTAGCATTACGGTTTGCATTATTTGTATTATTTTGCTGCTGCGGGGCTTGATGAGTATAAGGCATATTAGTTGCAGGGCGAATAAAGATCTGTTGCCTGCTTTGGCCTTATTATGGGTGGAATGGCGTACGGCCATGATTCTAAGGATGGTATACTATCTTCTGACGCTTGCCACTTGATGATCCGGAAGCAAATATTTTCTTCTTCTTCGCCTCCTTGTGTCGGCGGTAATTCTCTTCCGAAGCGATAGCAATGTTGATTGTCTCGTGGTAAGTTGCATTACCATAAGTTGCCATCATGGTCTGAAGTTTAGTGTTCAGGCCTCTAAGAAAATGATTCTTTTTCTTCCTGTCAGTATTCACATACTCAATAGCATACTGCGACAGGTGATTGAAACACCCAACATAATGCATCACCGGGTGCTCCCCTTGCTTAAGAGCCAAGAACTCTTCTAACTTCATGGTCATCACACCGTCCGGAATATAGTGTGCCCTAAATGCATCCTTGAACTCCCTCCAGTTGATTTGGTGACTAGCGGGCTATACTACCACCAAATTTGCCCATCAGGCACCAGTAGCTCCTCGGAGTTGCTGTGCCACAAACCTAGGTTTCTGAACCTCAGTACAGTGAATCAGCTTAAACTTTTGCTCTATTGTCCTAAGCCAATCGTCTGCTTCTAAAGGTTCTTCTGCCTTAGAGAACACCGGTGGACGTGTGTCAGTAAAATCCACATAAGTTGGCTCATCATTTCCATTACGATGGCCATGATTAGGGTATGGTGCCTGCTAGTTCTGCGTCAACTCCCTTAACAGCCTAGCATTCTCTGCCATTGCATTGAGGAGTGCGGCTATGGCATCTGCCATAGTCGAGGGCATTGGTGGAGGATTTGGGCACTCATCATCGTCATGCGAGCCACTAGCACCAGTTCGGGTGATAGGACGAGGCATCTGTTAGAGAAACACATTTACTTACATTATTCTTTATTGAAAGAATTTAAAAGGTTTCATGCTATAAAGGGTCCTTATTTATATTAAATGTCTTGTATCCCACAAGACAACCCTAGTTTTCTAGGAAAGTAGTAAAGGAACTACTTCTACTCCAAGCTCTCAATCTTCGGCATCCGTGCCCATATCGGATGAAACCTCATCTTCGTCTGAGAAGTACACTAACTCCTCGGGATCCTCCTCCTCTTCTTCATTCTCGACTTCTCCTAGAGCTACAATCATTTCTTCATCGGTAACTTCACCATCCCCATGAGGAGGATGAAGTTGAGCATACAGCATGTGGACATTCTCATGAAGAATGGCATTGTCCATCTCTAGGTCTTCTACATAGAACTCCAACTCATGGACGCATTCATTGGCCGCATCCTCTCGTGTCCAGGTTTCATTCCATAGCTCCATGGTCATGGTGATGCCCCTTTGCATTTCTGCCAACTCCTCTTGATCTTTGGCATGAGCTCGATGAAGAGTGTTGAGCTCCTTGTCAAGGTTCTCGACATTGGCGGGGTTGCTTGAAGATCCTTCCTCTCCTAGGTTCTTGGAACTTCCTTCACCAAGCTCATGATTTCTTGGTGCCAATTGGTGACGAGGGACTCCATGAGGTCCGGTGGACTTGCATGCGGTTTTCTTGGTCTTTGCCATAGCCTGTAGGATTTAAGGTAGGACTATAAGAATAGCTTGAGGATAATGGAGGTTAGCAAGAATGGGATTGACATTACTTACCCAACCACTATTAAGGGGAATTATTATGCAAGGTGCTTAAGCATGATGCATGAATCGATCTTACGAATCTAAATACAAAAGATTTATATAATCATAAGTACTAGATTTTTAATACATAGGACAAACCTAATCATATTATCCGCCACAAACTTTCAAATAAGACAAGATTGAGTCTAGATCTAAGGTAAGAAGAAAGAAATTGAACTTTCAAAATATCATGTTTACTTTCCTTGATCCAAATCATTTTGAAGGTTTTCCAAAGTAACCTACAATGATCTTAGATGGGAACTGCTCTGATACCAGCTGTGGCAGAACCTCCAAAGGAATTGGGCCCACATGCACCTATCGTTGTCTTAATAGACCTTGGATATCATTCATGAGTTCCCAACAACTCAACAGGTCTGTCGGGTGTCCTCGGGCAACCCGAATCATCCACGATTCTCTTTTCAAACAGGATCCCAATCACAGACATTGCAGATTACAACAGTTTATTCAAATATATACATCAGAGTAAAAGATAGCGGAAGTCTTAAGATAACATAGTTACAAACTAGTTGTTTTCAAACTTACAATACCATAAGTGTCATACAACCATAGTAGCAGGATAATATTACATTAACTTTATTTATCAAACAAACTAGTGCCTTGTCCAAAGGCCATTAATCATTCCTCATCGTCATTGACTTCAAACACAGACATGCAGCAGGGACCAAAACAAGCCTACACATGCGACTCACCTGCAACAAGGGTTAACAAACCCTAAGTACAAAGGTACTCAACAAGACTAACCCGACGTAACAGGGTGTAAGACTTTAGAGATGCAGGGGTTTGGGACAAGGTAAGGATGTAGCAATATTCAAAGTACTTTGCCAAAAGCTTACTATTCTTATCCTATTTTTCAGTTTTTCCCCTAAGTGCTTTTAGTTCATTATCTCAAACTAAATGTACATTTCCCATATTCTATTCCTTCTCATTTCATTCTTTTCTCATGTTTTAGTAATTCACCAGTCCTGCATTGCTTCTGTAATGAATTGAGTCTCTATATCCGCGGAGCACCGGCAATTCGAATTGATTCAAGTCCCAGCTGGGAATTCCTTATCACACGACATATGTAGAACATAATCTTGCATATATCAACCTCGCTACCGGATCCTCCTATATTAAGCCATCTCCACGCCACCCGAGAGCACAACACACCTCAAATCCGGCCACATTCTAGCCATGAGGGTACACGCTACTCCCAGCCATCTCTCCACTCCCAGTGCGTGGGCATTTGTCTTAGTATCGGATTAGCCAAAGTAGGCTTACCGGAGTATGTGACCAGTACTACAAAGTGTCTCGTTCAGAAGATCCACAATGACTGGCCTTTAAGCGACATAGTCAGCAACATTACCCAACATTCAAGATAAGTCACCCGACTAGTCTCTAATTCATTCTACATTCTTTCTTTCTTTGGCCAGTATGCCATCTTTGATTGTATCGAAACTTTTACTTTGAAAGCCTACCATAAAGCATATTAAGCACACTACGCCTTTATAAATGAAAACATCTTCAAGGATGGTACACAATTATCAAGGTAGGTAATGCATCAAGTAGGTAACATTTGAATTAAACAACTTAATGCAATAAATAACATAGGTGATAAACTTTTCAAAGTAAACAAGGTAATGGCTTAATGCATAAACCGGGGCTTGCCTTCGTTGACTGATCCCAGGTTCCGGATCCGTACCACAATTATCGAATCCCATGACAACCGGGGATTCTTCCAGAACTTGCTCAACTAGAATCGTTTCACTCTCGGGTTCTACACGAAACAATAACATATGCCTTAACATGATGATAATGTAAACATGATGCTTTCATGGTACATGAAATGTAAAAACACCCCGCAGATGATTTTATTTCACGGTACAGTTGCAAGCCAACAAAACCAACTTGCAATCCTACCATCAAGAATCACACATGTGTCTTGACCAAATGGATCTTGAAACCCTACTAGTCACAAAACATGACCAAAACAAGATCCAACACTAATCGAACACTTAGGGTTTGTCTTTATTTATTTTTGAATTAATTTGGAATTAAGCCCAAAAATGAACTTATTCCAAATGACCTGAAAATTTTATGTAAGATTCCTCATGACAAATTAGTGTACCAAAACAAATTTCATGATTTTTGGAATTATACAGTGACCTACAAAAATCATGGAAATTGCATTTTTCAATTAATGGACTGAATATTTGAACATTAAAAATACATTCAAATTTCAAGTTTCAAATTTTTAAATCATACTATAACATATACAGAAGCTACACACAAAATTTAGAATTTTTGGAGCTATCATGAATTTCCTACAAATTCCCAAAGTTTTAGCACTATTCACAAATTCAGAAAATAAAAATCATCACTGTTCTTCTTCCTCACTCGCACTGATAGGCTGACCCCACTGTCAGTGACTCAAAGCAATCCCGGCGGCGCTACCCTCACTGACCGGCCGCAAAATGCGCCAACAGTGATGCTCCGGCGAAACAGACCTCACCAAAATGATCTACTACTTCCCCCGAACCAATCTTAGCTATCAGAAAGGAAAAAGGTGCACAGGAGACACCTCCACGTCGGGCATGGCGGACTGAGCATGATGGTGAACGGCAGTAACCATGGTGACGCTGTAGTAGGGACTAAAGCGAAACGGTCTTCACATTCAGGAGCTCACCATGATCATGTAGGTAGACTCGGTGAAGGCGTAGATGTACCAGATCGACGGGACCACATGAGACCGAGGATGGCGGAGCTCCGGCCGGACTCAGGGAAGACGACGTCGCGCGGCGGCGCTGGACTTCCAGGAGCGACATGATCAAGCTTGGGAGGAGTAGGAAGATGAGGCGGAGCTTCTGGCCAAAGCAATTGGCCCTAGATACTACGGCGAGGACGAATTGCGCGAGTGTGGGCAAGACACCGGCGACGAGCAGTCGACGGAAAAACTCCGAATGACGACGGCGTGCTCCTATTTATAGCAAGAAGGAGGGCGTGCGGTGTTGACAGCACACGGGCGAACTCGCCACGGAGGTATTGGCGTGTCACTAAGCATGAAAGTGGCGAAACCCGATCGGCGGTGATCTCCACGTGGCGCCGGTGGTAAGCAGAGAGGTGGAGATAGATTTTTGAAAAATTTACAAAACTGCCACTGCATCCATTTTTCAAATTACTCACAAATTTTCTAAAGAAGTTGAAAATCTCCAAAAATGAAAGTTGTTCAATTTTTCAAACTCTACAACTTTGCTTCTAGAAATATTTTCAAATTCTATCTCCATTTTGAAATTTGAATTTGGGGTACATTTGAGCATTTGAATAATTTCAAAACTACTCCAATTTTTATATGTAAACTTGAAAAACTTTGAATACCAAAGTTGATCTACATAAAATAATCTCCAACTTTGTTTTTTGCCTCAACCCCAAATTCCATATGGATTTTGAATTAGTCAAAAGGGGCAAAAAGGACTTTTATAATTTGAATTTGAATTCAAATTTGATTTGTCTTCCTTTTACTTAAATTTTGATTTTTGACCAGTAACATGGCCCATTAGGGTTATTTGAGTCAAATGACACATGGCCTCACATGATCACATGAAATTTGACCCTTGTGGTCATGATCTTTATTTAGGGTTTTTGAAACACATCACATGAAATAACAACATTATGAAATAAACCTTATTTAGTGAATGCATTCAAAACTTTATACTATATGAATGCTTTGCAATGCACATGATGACATGTACATTTTTAGTGCTAGGTCAAAACACCAGAGGTGTTACAACAACACGGCCATAACGACCCAGGCCAGCTTGGCCGCGGCATCAGTGCGTGCGGAGATGATGGCCGCCATGTATGGCAGCACGCGGCGCTCATAGGAGAGGCACACCATGTGTGCTTGGTGGTGGGGGTAGGCAGGACGAGGTCTGAGCAAGCGGAGGAGTACCAGAGCGATGGGAATGGCTCCACTAGAGCTTTGCCGCTCGGCAATGGTGGCCATGGTGGTCAGTGTGCCCCGGTGTGGAGCGGGGCGAGGAGAGAGGAGAGGTCGAGGGAGCGAGTGAGGGAGGAAGTGCAGAGACAGTGGCATCTATTTCGTGTCTTCAGCACACGCTCGAGGCGAGCTGGCGGGCATGCAAGCAGTGAAGGCGAGCGAGTGCAACATGTGACCTGCAGCGCTGTGCACGGTGTCGGCCCTATTTCAATTACTGGAAGAATTCAATACTACCGCAAAAATACAATTGAACCTCGCTTTTCATCCTTCCATGTCTCCTAAACTAGTTAGTTTTGACACAATCCATAGTAATGAAAGTTGTAGAGCTACGCGATATCTCCAACTTTGCTTAAAGCGTCAAAGTCTGTTTGGGCCTTGTTGGAGAGATACACGGCTACGAAACAGGGAACATGAAAACTAAAAACTCAGTTTCAGTCCATTAGGGACTTAGCCAAATTTTTGAGCTCCAAAATAGCCATGGATTCTAACTTGAGGGCTTGGTTTGACTTGCTTACAAGCTGATCTAGCTATTGGGCCTAAAACAAAGTTTGTTCTACTCCACTCAAACTTCAAATTTTATTTAAGGTGCAACTACATGCAAGCGCTGTAAGTGATTGGTTAACACCGGTCAAAATAGCGTCACGGTAAAACTTAAATTATCCTTTTTGATCTGTTGGAGCATTTTCTGGCCACTTGCTCAACATGAACCCTTCATAACTTTTGTTCAAGAGTTCAATTAGAGTCATTTGGGCAAGGTTTCAAAGTTTGGTTGACGATCTAGAATTCCATTCACTTTATAAAACAATCCAGGCAAGGACATAACTTGTCATTTCATGTGACTTCTTGGTTCCAAACTTCACGAAACTTTTCCATGGATCAACATAGATGGATATTGATGCGAGACACATGAAACAATTACATCCAGCATTACTCAAGCCTACTTTTTAGTAAGGGTAGCATGTAAGCAATGGTGCATGGTCCAAGTTTAAGTGGTGGCTCATTTTCATATGTTTGACCTAACATCTCCATCACCACTTAACATGCCATGGTTGAGTTTAAACCCATTGCTTAACTGGTGACAAACACCTAGGGGTGTTACAGCCCTCCCCCTTAAAGGAATCATGTCCCAAGATTCGGGACGAAAGACTTTTATGAAAGAGAGACATGTTACCAGTTTCCAATATCAGCGATAGCTTTAGGCTACATAGCTTCAAGCATCAGAGGGACCAAATTGGTCAAGACAACTTTCTATACTTGGTCTTTGTAGTAATTTTTTTTCAAAATGATTTCGTTCATTGGCTTCCATAAAGCATAGTTACATTGGGAGGAATCCAAGATAGCACTATCTTGCATACTTCGTCCTCGATGTACGAAGAGTGATACAAGTGTAGACTAAATACTTGTAACATCTACTTCCCTAGTGGATATAGCACAGACCTTATGGACTTTGCACTAGACTACAGTCTATTGATGGATATTCCTTGCAACGGTGCTATATTTGTTCCCAAGGTTTGAAAAGCAGTTCTCTACTAAAGTGGCTTGAGCACAACTTTCCATAAAGGATGTGATCATAGATGGGGTAAACATCCTTTGAGGGTATGAGAAGCTAGTTAACCAATATCCTAGGCTAGCTATAGCGGTGCAATCACTCAGATGTCAACTGATGGAAAGCTACATAATGTTCCATGTGTGCAGTGCTCTTTCTCTGATAACAACACTATATTATCTGAGTCTATTGAGTGAAGATGAATGTGATAGCTAACTCTGTCTACCCAGCAATTTCGATGCTCATTAGCTAAGGGAACCTTAGAATCTAAGTGGCAACAGGAATCTAGGTTAAATTTGATGCAACCTCTTAGGTAAAAACACATGGAAGGCATCAAATGACAAGGCAGCATTGGTAAACATTGCCAAGGATGATGGATAGCGAGGCCTAGAGCACAATAAAAGTTGCAAGTATTTCCTCAAGCTAGGGAAATAGTGCACTACCATGCATTTTGAGTACGATTCTCCTTCATGGTGCAGTTGCTCAGTACATTGAGTTGACTTGCACTATATCAAAACTATCTTTGTGGAACTACTTTTGACATTGGGGCTTCATTTCTAATGTCAGTCAATATCTCCAAATCATAATTTGAAATCTGTTGTTTGACACCTTTCAAATTGCTTCCGATTTGCAAGGGTACAAATTGACTCATAGAACACCTCGATTGCTCGAACATTGTTGATAGAAGAGGCCAAAAACAAGGTACAAAGGGGTCCAAGGAGTCTTCTTTAGGGAATCTAAAGGATTATCTAGCAACAATTATTGACCGTGTTACATACCTTGGCATCAATTGCAAACACAACTTTCGAATGCGAAGGATGATCATAGTCACAAAGAAATTACAGATTCTGTACTCTTTGGTTTTCTGTTCATATTTCACAAACTAGTGCTCCATTGTGCATGAATTTTGGTAGGACTATAGATCCAGGAGTCCCCTAACTGCTCACCAAAATTCAGCCCAAACGGACACTTTTTGAGTATCCAAACAATGCGGCTACCAAAACTGCTCTATTCAGTAATTATAGCATACCGTATTGACAAAACATCTCTCAAATCCGATGTTTCACTAAACCAATCCTCAAACAAACTTAAGGCATTGATGTGTCCTAAGTGTGAAATGAGGTCACCAAAGTTTGAGGCCATTCCAACCATGTTTGTGTCACTAATCGTTGGCTTGAAGATGTTCGGTTTAGTACCCTAAAATCTAGACAGATTTCTCGTTCTTCTCTTTCTTTGCTTCACACGTTGTGGTGTGTGTTCTATACTCTCGATCTCTTTGTATAGCAGCAGCAGCAGCTCTTTTCTCTGAGGATGTAGACTAAGGTTTGCCATATGTCGTTCTCAGGAAACAACTTAAATCGTTTGATTTAGACACCAACTTGATGACGCACAAGCATTGGACTTGTGGCTATGTTTTTGGGACACAGAGCATACTCTACATGGAGGGACTATCCTACAAAGATAAGGAACCATTCCTATATATCCTTCGGCACTTTGTCCAATAGAGTCCGGACACATGTGTTAGTGGCACCTAGGGGCACAAAGATGCTGATTGAAACTAGGGACGTGCTTTTGCTAGCTCCTACATAACCAATACAACATCTTGTACTATCTGTGTGATTGTCCAAGATGGAATTGACTTGATAGCACATGTTTTGGAAAACAAAGCAGTAGTTGCATTGCTAAATGGCTTGTTGTTTCGTTGCTTACATTGCTCTGCGAGACATAGCCTTCATAATTAGCAAAAAGTTGTCACCTAGTCGGAGGTTAAGCATCCTACTAGTAACTAATCAGTTGTCTCTCAACACTAAAAGTTCTAAATCTTCACTCTTGCCAACATAGTTGTGATTGACACATAACAGATGGTCACCATCGAAGTCAGCAGGCAAGGGGTCACACTAGAGATGGTTGATCTCGACTGTGCAATCAGCATGCACATAATGATCAAGACTTGGATAGCTAGGTCATAATCATAATGTGACGTTCGATTCTTATCCGACTAACAACTTGTCCAACATTAAGTGTTGATCCAACGAGAATAACATAAGTTTCTCACTAGATGACCGATGTCATTATAGGGATAGTCATATAGGGTCACTTGCCTACCATCTCTTATAGTCTGTTTATGTTCATGTCAGCGACCTATTCTTCAAAGGTTATCCTCTAGACGACTTCAGAAGGAAGCTCTACTGCTTTTGGTCTAATATAAGGATCTTTCGATTAGATATGGAGAGATAACCAAGGAAGAGCTCACATGAAAATAACACATCGGTGCAGTTTGGCAATGGATCATGACTAGAAACCTCGATACCGGCGCGCACCCAGCAGCACAACCATGTGTCGGCCGGCCACAAGGAGGCCCTAGGTTCCGTCATGGCACCATAGTTGCTACTCATAACACCATTACTGATCACACACCCAAAGTGAATTTTCAAGTTACACAGATTGGGTCATAAGAACAAGCACTATGCAAAGGAGGGATAGCAAACAAAGGTAGTCACAAGGTTAGGACTCAACAAGGAGGCGATCAGAAGATCAAAACACAACGCAAAAGAACATAGCCTAATTACCGAAGACAACTGAGCAGGGGACTCTTGCATAATTTCATATATGCCTTGGGTCCACTAAGGTGACTACCAGATAGAGATTAACATGAGATTTGGTCTTGCTGAGGAGCAACATGAGATTAAGACTGATAAACATCCAGAGACTTGAAAGAGTTGGAGACAAAACAAATAAGACTCAGGGGCTAGAGCCAATGCATTGATTGGGGATTGAGTTGATAAAGTAATGACATGATCTATGAGGAAAAGGTTCTAAAGCCAGCGTAGATAGCGATTAGCGTTGCACTAGATCATCAGTAGGAGAAGGAGCAATAAGGTCCAACAAGGATTTTTGAGCAGGGTCCTCCCACACAGGAGCGGGACAACCATGACACATGCAAGCATTCAAGGGAACTAAGCTTGGGCCTAAGGTCAAGCAAAGGCATGGATAACGGTCTTCATAGCGCAACGTTCAAGGGCTAGCCACCACGTGTACAGGCTCAGGCTCCTAAGAGAGAACTTAATTGGAACCGACAACCATGAGATTATCAAAACTTGGATGCTATTCTAGGATAGCGTTCTTCCGCACTCGTATGCTTATCGAGGACAAAAGGGGTGACAACTATGACACTACCTAGATAACGAGCATCCACACATATATCCTATTCTTAAGCAAGCATTTCGAAACACTCAATCCAATTAGCTTAAGCGACTATTACTAAGCACAAAGCTTGCACCTAACAATTAGTCACCTACAGCAACACCACTACACATAAACATGTGAACCTGGTGGTAAGGTACTATTATCTTTTATTTCCTTTGGAAGCAACATCCAAGGTAAAGCTAATCACACACTATCTTCAAGCATAGCTATTCAAGCGGCATGGAAGAAGACATTTTGTCTAGCTTCACACAAGGAAGATAGCAACATCACATTGATCACAAGTTACTTAATATTAGAACAAAGTGAGGGAAGCATATTTATGCACAAGCACAATCATGATGCATGCTCGTCCTATTCGTCCTCATGAAATTGCTAGCCTAAGGTGGCAATCACGTTCTATGTCGGTGGCATAACACGTACTCTCTCGATATATAGCTAGTCGTCAGCTACATTCAATCTACGCATTTGTAGTTAGCGTACCTGCAGGCAAATTCATTGCAGCCCATCCCCACAAGAGATAAATAAGCACACAATGAAAGTAGTAAACTAAGATACTCTCCATATATACATCCCCAGATATATACACTTCGGTATCCATAGCTACCCAATAGATATACCCACAATTAAGTACCTTCATATATACATGTGTGTAACATGTAAATATTCTAGTAACCATAGCTAACTCTCCCCTAGACCGATAGTTGGACGGTCATGCTCTCACAACTCACACTTACCTAGGCGTAGGGGCAATTCATCCATACATTACCATTCAAGCGAATGGCATCCATACAATAGCATGACGTATCGATGATGAAAGTAAAAACCCCCATGTTAGTACTTAGATAGACATCTAATAGTCCTTAACTAGGCATAAAGGAGGATGTCACTAGCATAGTTTTGCAAATTAATTTTTTTGACAAATTTGTCTGTAGCTAAAGTTTTAGTTAAAATAGGATTTTTAAAACCAAAACTTTGTTTTTAAAATGACGTATATGACAGTATTATGTTTAATCTTGCTCTGATGCCAGCGGTAACAGAACCACCCAATTTATACAAGATCAAGTATGGCTTGTCCCCGCTAACACATTGACACACACATACTTTCACTCATATAAACCCGGTAGTCCACCGAGTGTCATGAAGGACATCAGTAAATCAACATCACAACCAAGATCGCTTGATTAAGCAAATACACATCACATACGCAGAGTTGCAGTGGAAATAATATTACAAATGGATTCAGAAATAATAGTAAAAGTTTGGGTTTCAAAACCGATTATTGAAAACAACATAGCTTTCAAATGATTACATTCATATAAGTTTTAAATACATTGCTAGCATAAGTGGCATCCTTAGACAAAAGCATATAGATGAGAACTAAATATAGAGTCACCGAGCCCACCGGTGGTTAGCCACCATCTTCAATAGGCCGAGAACTTCACCTGCAACATGGTGGGATAAACCCTGAGTACTCGAATGTACTCAGCTAGACTTATCCGTCATAAACCAAAAATAAAGTGACACCAAGGATTATGCAAGGCTTTATCAGTGGATCTTGCTGGACAACCTCTTTGCATAAAAGCTTGAGTAATCATTAGCAATATTAACCTATACTAGCAGTGACTTTTAGCCATTTCCTACCATCTATATTAGCACATGTACTAAGCAATCACTTGATTAAGTTGCAAACAATAATAACCATATCAGGTATTTCATGGCTCATTATCATTATCATCATCATCATCATCATTTAACCATATCTTTAAATTTAGTGAATCTACGTTGCCAGCTGCTCAGTCAAGTTCTCACCATCCGGGAGAGATGGCGATTCGAATTGATTCCTATCCAGCTGGAGGGGTATTCCTAACACAAACCCTACTTCCCCATCAAGGTCGCAAACAAGTCACATTTGGTACAATTCAGGAGTCAAGGGTATGATCAGTGCCACAAAATTAGAGAACCACTCTGCCATGAGTGCTCGGTGACTTAACCTGCCCATGGGCTTACGCCAATGGCTCTCTGCACATCCTTACTGCCATCCAGATTGTGACCAACCACTCGTGATCCTGACCTGAGTCGAGCTACTAGGCTTCGCGGTCGGAACGACTTATCTGGCCAGCTAAGTGTTAGGCTACGTTCAACATGACATGAGGACGTACATCGAATCAGTCCTTAAATGACATAGATGGGGATAGATTCACATCCAAGACCTCCATGCCTTGTTGCTGCACTACTGTCATCCCATCCGGTCTCTTTTCATTATTAACACATGGTTCTTTTCCATGATAGCAAATATAGCCAACCATGATCAAAGCTCATCCTACATCTCGCAGGTGACAGGAAATCACCCGACTTCTACTAGTCTAAGTATAGCTAAGCATCATTTGATCCAACACTTAATTAGGATTCATAGGATTTTATCTGGACAAGGTAAGGATATAATGCAACAATTGGTTCCAACCAATTCCTATACTTAATGCATCATCAACAATAAAAGATACTCAAGATATTTGTAAAAGCATAGGAGACTTAGAATGCTCCAGGGCTTGCCTAGAATCCAACACTAGGTTAGTGTTTGTTAGACGATGCTCGCTAAGTCCTTCCATCTTCGTGATAGGTTCACCATGCACCTTCTTCGGGTTCGGCTCCAACATCCCATTCGGCACGCGGTTCATCTAGCGTACCTAATTGGGATACACGATGCAAGTACATGAATGCAGGGAATGGTAATAAAAGATGCATCACATAAAAACATTCAAGACAAGCACAAGGCTACACCACATGACATGAGTACTTAGAGAGAAAGCTATTTACATCAAGTCCAACATAGAGATAGCAAGTACATCAAGCATGGCATATTAGTTTACTTAAGTTCTATTCAAATCACTTTAACTTACCAAGTTTAGACAACCTAATATACAATTGCTCATCTTTAGTTAAGGACCTACCACCTAAACAATTGACAAGAACAATGCTACAAAGCATTCACACAAGCATTCATATTTTAGCCAAACTAGGACTATACAGCAGCATAGTAAACTGACCATAACTGGAGATTTACAAATCCAAATGACATGAAACAAGACAATTTCAAAATATTATGAACTTTTCTACAATTAATATTTAATCATCCCAGCATGATTCCCAAGTTAAAAGGGTCAAATGGTCACATTTATCAAATCTGGTCCAGAAATTCCAGAGATCTACAATGTCTGAAGACCAACTTAGAACAGTCATAACTCACAAAATATTTGGCCCAAGGCCATGAAAATTTAACACAAGATGTTTAAGTGCGTTATCTACAACTTTCTTATTATCATCTTAAGATGATTCTACAGATAACAAGGTCAATTAATCCAATAAATGCATCTCTATCTAAACACATGGACAGAAACTGACATGCCAATTTAAACAGCTATAAATGGTGTTATACATGTCCAATAAATGTGGTTCTAGACTTTTTAGAAATCTTAGATAATTCTAAACAACTTTGTTGTAAACACCTAAAGCTAATTCTACTATTAAGAAGGCCCCACAATAAGAACAAGGAAACCCTATCTGGGTTTGGGCAGAAATAGCCACAGAGATTTAAGCAAGTATAACTCAAGATCTACTTAACCAAAAATCATGATATTTAGCTTTTTGAAAATCTTAATAAAAGTACTACAACTCATGTATTATCATAAAGTCATGATTCATAACTTAACTAAGCCAATTAATTCAAACATGCAGGACTATTCAGAATAGGAGCAAAGCAATACAGGTAATTTGTTATTTTTATAGATCTTAAACTATCAAGCCTAAAATATTGAAATTTTTACCAGACATCAAGAATAACCTTAGTAGCACTCCACAAAAAGTTTACAATTATTTGAGCAAAAAAACTGCAGTTATGAAAAAGACAAGACACAACTAGTATAAAAAAAATCTAACTGCATAAATCTATTTTTACAGCAATATATTTAAACTAAAGCATGCCATATTATAGATCTACTGTATAGATAATTTCTAAAAGGATTCCAAAAAGTCCTCATTTACTATTTTATGATTTTCTACTAATTACTATGAATTTTCAAAGTCGATAATCCAAATCTATCAAAATCAAAAGAAAATGAAAGTAAATCTTGCATCAGGGACCCTGCAGTTTTCAGAAATTAAACACGAACAAAAAGATCCTTTCTGGCACTATTCAACTAAGTCATGGCTTCGCACTTAGACCCTCAAACTTCTTCTAATTCATGCCCATGGTCCTTCTCAGCTTCCACAACAGAGAGCAGGGGAAGATGGCCGGCTCGAGATGGTCAAGCTCGCCGACGGCGAGTGGCGGTGCTGGCGGCGTGCACACACTCCTGGGGGATCCCACGTGGCTGGCCAAGGGGCACAACATGGCCATAGCGACCCGGGCCAGCTTGGCCGTGGCGTCAATGCGTGCGGAGACGGCAGCCGCCATGTACGGCAGCGTGCGACGCTCGAAGGACAGGCACACCACGTGCGCTTGGTTGTGGGGGTAGGTAGGACGTGGTCCTGAGCAAGTAGAGGAGGACCTGAAGCGATGGGAACAACTCCATTGGAGCTTTGTCGCTCAGCAATGGTGGCCATGGCGGTTGCGTGCTCTGGTGCGGAGCAGGGCGAGGAGAGAGCAGAGGTCGAGGGAGCGAGTGAGGGAGGAAGTGGAGAGACAGCGGCATCCATTTCGTGTCTTCAGCACAAGCCCGAGGTGAGCTGGTGGGCATGCAAGCAGCGAGGGCGAGCAAGTGCAACACATGGCCTATAGCGCTGTGCACGGTGTCGGCCCTGTTTCAAATACTGGAAGAATTCAATACTACCGCAAAAATACAACTGAACCTCGCTTTTCATCCTTCCATGTCTCCTAAACCAGTTAGTTTTGGCACAATCCGTAGTAATGAAAGTTGTAGAGCTACGCGATATCTCCAACTTTGCTTAAAGCGTCAAAGTCTATTTCGGCCTTGTTGGAGAGATACACGGCTACGAAGCGGGGAACACGAAAACTAAAAACTCAGTTTCAGTCCATTAGGGACTTAGCCAAATTTTTGAGCTCCAAAACAGCCATGGATTCTAACTTGAGGGCTTGGTTTGACTTGCTTACAAGCTGATCTAGCTATTGGTCCTAAAACAAAGTTTGTTCTACTCCAATCGAACTTCAAATTTTATTTAAGGTGCAACTCCATGCAAGCGCGGTAAGTGATTGGTCAACACTGGTCAAAATAGCGTTACGGTAAAACTTAAATTATCCTTTCTGATCTGTTGGAGCATTTTCTGGCCACTTGCTCAACATGAACCCTTCATAACTTTTGTTCAAGAGTTCAATTAGAGTCATTTGGACAAGGTTTCAAAGTTTGGTTGATGATCTATAATTCCATTGTCTTTATAAAACTATTCAGGCAAGGACATAGCTTGTCATTTCATGTGACTTCTTGATTCCAAACTTCACTGAAACTTTTCCATGGATCAATATAGATGGATATTGATGCAAGACACATGAAACAATTACATCCAGCATTACTCAAGCATACTTTTTAGAAAGGGTAGCATGCAAGCAATGGTGCATGGTCCAAGTTTAAGTGGTGGCTCATTTTCATATGTTTGACCTAACATCTCCATCACCACTTAACATGCCATGGTTGAGTTTAAACCCAAACACTTGGGGTGTTATAGCATAAGCTCGTTGTGGTTAGGCCGCTCCACTACACCTGCCGCCTTCGTATTGTCCGGTCCATAGTTGCCTTTGGTCACTGCTACTTAGGCCGATGTTAGGATAGATGCTACCATACCATCATGTGGGAACACACCGCCACTCTTGCTGTGCCCGCCATGGCCATGAGCTCGAGCTCACCACGGCTAGCAGCCCCTAGGTCTCGTCATCCCCCACTCGAACATGTTTATGCATAGCCAGGAAAGCTAGCTCCTACCGTGAAGATGTATACCCACCTCTCGCTGCTAGTTAGCTAGAAAGGAGAGCCCTGCCGTGTGCGCTGGGCGTCGCCATGCCGCCATGCATGTGATCAGGCTCCCCACTGCTCCACCATGGCCTGATCTTGATCTAGAACTGTGCTAGGTCACCATAGAGGTAGGACCATCCTCGTTGGAGCCTGTCAGTGGTCGGAGACGGCTGACGCGTGACCACCGCCATCCACCTTGCTCGCCGGTGAGCTTGATCTAGTGAGTCATCGACCCAACCTGGGGTACCCCTGTGTGCGGGTTGACATGAGGAACATGATGGTGCCCGGGGTTCCACCGGAGACCTGCGCTGTCGGTGAGCTTTTCATCGGTCAACGCCATCCTCTGCTTCTATGCTGATGATGTGTGGGGCCCATTGACCTATGGGGCCCAGCAGTCAGTTGCAGCGGGTGTAGTGAGCCAGGCACACATAGCGATTTTAGTTTTAAATGTTTCCTTTATTTTTTTAGAAATTGATTCAAACTTCAAAAATTCATATCTAGAGCTAGCAGTGTCCAAATTGAGTGATCCAAATTTTTTTGGATTCATAATGAAGTGTACTATTTGATAAAAATATGAAACCTACTATTTGGGATATTTTTCTAGGAGAGTTAAATTGATCTAGATAAGTGCTTTTAAATTTGTTTCCATCTTGTAAAATGTATATCTTGAGCTAGGGAAGTGCAAAAATTATCATTCCAATTTTATGGATCTTGTGTTGACATGCTCTAGCTAGGAAAAATGCTAAATCTACAGTAGGTAAACTTGGAATATGGTCTTCCTATTTATCCTTGATTAATTGCTAGTTTCTAGTGAAAATAAATGGGACAAAAATACATAACTAAAGATCATGCAAATTTTTACACAATGTTATTGTGCTAGGATGAAAGTAATAAAAATGTGAAATATGTTGTTTGACACTTTTCACTAGGCTAAACTATTTTTGCTAAAATCAGCGTATGCAACGTGTCATTTTTGTAGAGATGGCTATACTTATCTAAATGGCATAAAATTTATACAATAGACTTTTGGGGTCATATGCAGGCTACTGTAATTTTCTCAGAATTTACTGTGCACTTTGGTATATGTTCCTTATTTCAACTTAGTGTCCAAATAAATTAATAAAGACATTTAAATAATTTATTTGGGCTTGACCATTATGTTTTCTAAAGTGTATATGATGTCTGTGAACTATTGGTACCATTGGTTGTGCCCAAATTTGATTGCTTGTATACAGTGAAATATTAATTGCTTTATAATTCAATTTAAGTGACTATTTTGGATAGTTTCTGTTGTCAAGTAAATTGCATGGGTAAAATGATGTTTGCTATTAATCTTTCCAATAGCAAAGTTGTAGATAACTTACTTATATTGCTTGTGTCCAATTTTCATGGCAATAGGCTAAATGGTTTGAGAGTTATAGCTATTGGAAATTGGTCTCCAGAAATGCTTATTCTCTATAATTTTTGGATAGATCTGGGAAATTGCTTTCTTTGACCTTTATAGACCACATCTTGAGATGACTATAATAAAGTTGTAGGCAGTTTTATAAGCTTTCCAAAAAGTCCAAGGTCATAGTATTTGGTTGAGTAGAACTCCAGATATGACCAAAATAAGTAGTTGTTGTTTACAGTCTAGGAAATGACTAAGTTAAATTGTAATTGTTTGTCTTATGTGATGCTTGTGTAGATGCTTAGGCTAATTTTGATTAGTTGTTAGCTATAGGTTCTAAGCCTCTTACTTGATGATGAATAACTTTACCTTAGGTTACTAGAACTTGGTGAGTGTAAGTTTCTTGTACTATAGAAGAGATATGCTCCTACTTCAGTAAAGATCAACTAGAAGAAAGTTATACATCTACTTGGTCAACGAATGTTAAACTTATCATACATCTTGTGGATAACCATGATCATGTGTATACAATTTATCATGTCATCTTATCTCCTATGCACTTATAATACTCATTTGTGCATAGGCATGCAATAGGTTCCCCAGAAAGAGTGACGCTACTTGAGTTCGAACTTGAGCGTCAAGAGGAGCAGCAGGCAGCCCAAGAACAGGAGGTTTAGGTAGAAAGAGGAGTCAACAGTGGAAGATCTTCCTAAGTGTCCTGACCACCAACCTTCCTCGTTTCTAAAAGGCAAGCCTCAGAGCATTCTAAGCCTCCTATGCTTTCTAAATATCAACTTGAGTCCTTTTATGTTGATGCATTAAGTACTAAGGGTTGATTGAAACCACTTACTGCATATACTTTCCTTGTCTAGACAAAGATATCTTGAATCCTATGTAGGTTTAGGCTTAAATATATGCTTAGCCATGCTTAGTCCTGGTAGAAGTCGGTTGATTTCCTATGAGCTATGAGATATAGGTAGATATCTAGTCATGGTTGGCTATAATTGCTATCGTGGAAATAACCATGTGTTAATGAATAAAAAGGAGACCAGGGCGGGATTGTGATAGAGAAATAACAAGGCATGGAGGTTTTGGTGCTTATTTATCCCCATCTATGTTGGTTAAGGACCAATTCGCTGTACGTCCTCATGTCATGTTGAACACATGCCTAGCACTTAGTTGGCCGGAATAAGTTATTCCGACCATGAAGCCGAGTAGCTCAACTCAGGTTGGGACCTGGTAAGTGAAAGTGCGCACATTGGAGGAATTAAGAATGTGCGGGGAGCCAGTGGCATGAGTCCAAGGGCAGGCTAGGCCTAAACTTCCTGGCAGATTAGTAGTATCCCTGAGGGTGCGGCGCTGCTTGGACCCTCGATTGTACCTAAATTGTACCAAAGGTGACCCAATGCGACCCCGATGGGGGAAGTATGGGTTTGTGTTAGGAATAACTCCCTAGCTGGTTGGAATCGATTCGAGTCATCGTCTCTCTCGGATAGTTTGAACTTGACTGAGCAGCGGCAACGTAGCATTAATTGATGGAGCTTGATGGTTATGATGATGCTCAAATTAATACACCGGATAAGGTTACTAATCCTTGTTAGCTTAATCAAGTGATTACTCTAGTATAGGTGCTAATCTAGAGATGCTTAATTGAATAGGTATTCAATTTGATGTTAAAGATATTAAATCTCCAAGTTATGTTACTTAAGCTTTTATGCAAAATATTGTCAAGCTAACTCCACCGATAAAGCCTTGCATACTCCTTGATGTCATATTATTTCTAGTTTATGATGGGTAAGTCTAGCTAATTATATTCTCGTACTCAGGGTTTATTCCCTCTTGTTGTAGATGATATGATGTATCATGGGTACTATCAGAACTACCTTCATCCTACCATGGATGAGGACTAAACCATCGGACATGGTACTCCTAAGTTATCCTCTCTGTTATGTTTTTGCTAGAAATGACCATGGTACTAGCATGTATTTGAACTAAGTGTGATGTTGATGTCAAACTACTTTGCTTCTGCTATTTGAACTTGGTTTGTAATAACTATGTGAACTCCGATGTATTTAAGATACTTGTGAACCATTTGTGAACTACGATGTAACATGTGACTTGTTATGTTGAATCATGTATGATCTTGGTTTGTATGTTGGTTGGCTTGAGATCCTTTATGATTTCATCAGGACTACCGGGTTTATATGGGCTCAAGTATGATGGTTTGATCACTTTGGTGATTGCTATTATACTTGTGCTCTTATAAATTGGACGGTTCTATTACACATGGAGTGCCCTAGATCTGGTTCTAATGGATATGATGGATAAGATGCGATAGGCGTGTGGTGGTGGCTACTCATGAGAGGTGAGCCATGTGATATTGGTGGAAGGTGCTTGCTCTAGGCCAATTAAGGACCACCATGGGTTGATGCCTGGGACATGAGACTATGTTAAACGTGCATGCCACTAGGCCCAAAATGGGCTGAGGCTCACTCTGTTGAGTTAGTGCAGACTAAGCCAGTGCTATGGGATTAGAGGTGCACGGGGTTTAGCCTGAGGAGTATAGTGAGAAGGATGTCGATGTTTTTACTGGCTACCCTAATCATGATCCCAAGTGTATATGTCATGCCGTATGCTACTCCACTTGGGGGAAGTCTGGTAAGGAATGTGCTAATTCTAGAGCGGTGTTCGCTGAGATGATACGTAGCGTCAATGATGGCGATCCTATAGGGTCCTAGTCTACACACTTTGTAGAGTCAAAACTATACGTATAGTTGCGATCTCGGTCATGATCATTCTTGTGAACTATTTCACTCCACTAGTCTTCTCTTGTGCTTTACTTCTCTCCCCCTGAAGCTAAGTGTCGGTGTTTTGAACAAACACCAACTAGTAAATTTATATTTGTTGCGTGTTAGGCCCGAATGGTGTGCTAAAGGACACAAGGTTTATACTAGTTTGGGCAGAATGTCCCTACATCTAGTTTGCTGCTGCTCGTGTTATTAGCACCGAAAAACGCTCGTAGTAGGAGGTACAAACGGTTGAGAGAGGGACAGGTCCCAAGTCTCCGATGGAATGGTTGAAAGGATGCTAAGAGCTCGATTGCTGCTTGGTTGTGTGTGTGATGTGTGATCAATCGATCCATCCCCATAGTGGGGCACCCTGCCATCCCTTTTATAGACCAAGGGGGAGCAAGGATTATAGATGGGAGTAAGAGGGAAAACCAGAGGTAGAGAGGGTCCTTCAAAGGTGTTGTGTCTTCCTTTTCCCTTGAGCCTGCCCTACTGACATGGTAGACAGTGCCTAGGAATAACATGTTTATTGATCTTGATAGGGCTGTACCCTAGCTTTGGTTTAACTAGTGATCATAGCCCATCCTACTCCAGTGGACGATGCGGCGTCCTAGGGTACCGAGCCATGACCCTACGGGGAGTAGATGGGGAAGTGACCATATGTCCATACTATAGATGATGTGAGCTCCCTCCTAGATTGTAGTGGTTGTCATATGCTTATGTTAGGATCTGCACCCGAGGGCTGATGGCGGTGCCCACAATACTATAAGACAAAAGTCAGGCGCCTACAACACTGTTCGGAGCTCTATCATGACTGGAAGGGCTTAAAGCGCCCATCCCATCGTATCCTTGATGGTACTTTTTCTATAGGCATACAGGGCATGGTCCTTGGTACTGTGGTTGCCCCGAGTGTCCTAGTCTTACCCTGCGCTCATCATTATGAAGGAGCAGGGAGCAGTCGTCGGGCGAGGTGGAGCCAAGCCCCGGGACATTAGGCGAGGCAGAGCCTATCCAGGGACGTTGAGCGAGGTGGAGCCAAACCTGTCGGGGGTCGGGCAAGGCTAGGCCAGTCCCTAGTTGTCGAGAGAGGCAAAGCTGGTCCTTGATCATTGGGCGAGGTGGAGCTAGTCCCCTAGTCATCGGGCGAGGTGGAGTCCAGCCCTCGGGGGTCAGGCGAGGCGGAGCTAGCCCTAGGACTGTCGGTGAGGCGGAGCTAGCCCTAGATGTCAGGTGAGGCAGAGCCTACCCTCAGACATTGGGCGAGGCAAAGCCAACCTAGAACATCGGGTGAGGTAGACCCCTGCCCATGGATGCCTGAGCGAGGAGGAACTAGCCCTAGGCACCGGGCAAGGAGGAACCAGCCCAGATGCCAGCCCGGAAGATTGAGCGAGGCAAAGTCCTGCCCTTAGACATCGGGTGAGGCAGAGCTAGCCCAGAATGTCGGGCAAGGCAGAGCCTAATCTTTAGTCCTTTAGGCAAGAAGTGTAGTTGTGTTCTTGTCTATTTGGAAGCATCATCGTTTGATGGTTATTAAGCTCCACCTCATTGGGTACCCCAGTATTAGTTCCTCGACAGTAGCCCCCGAGCTCCTAGGTGATTTGAATAGAATCGACTGGGGGGTGATTTGACTTGCCTAGAGGGTGCGTGTGAGCGCACTCGATGGGTGTAGCCCCCAAGCCCCTGAGCCCCTAGGTGATTCGGATAGAATCACCCAAGGGGTATTTTGATTTGCCTAGAGGGTGCGCGTGAGCACACCCATCGGGGTGATTTAACTTGCCAAAGGGTGCACATGAGCGCACCTAATGGGTGTAGCCCTCGAGCCCCTAGGTGATTCGGATAGAATCAGTCCAGGGGGTATTTCGATTCGCTAGAGGGTGCGCTTCAGCACACCCATTGGGTGTAGCCCCCGAAGCCCCCAGGTGATTCGGATAGAATCATCCGAGGTGGTATTTTGAACCCTTCACTGGTATGGCTGTGGGATTTGGTGTTTTTAACAACTAGATAGTTTAAAGGGAACCCTGGTATCCTGTCCATAGTGATTCATCTAGGGTCAGCCCAGGTTGAGACTTGATTTTGGATTGAGACTCCTTTGAGGCTCATGCAGCCTAAGTTTTGGCCGCTCACGGGCCCATCCCTCAGTTGGGATAGCCTGTCAAAACTATTGGGCCTGCCCTCAAACTCCTAGGCCCAGGCAAGCCAAAGAAATGTTTTTTGACCTGTATCCCCTCTACTGGGAAAAGAGTCCTAGTTTGCCCTGGGAAGGCGAAGCATCTGGCGCGACTTTGGTGGGAAAGGATAGGGATCGTGGACGCATATCCTATGACGTGACATGGTGGTGTATCATGGTAGGCACAGAGATCTAAGTGGACTATTATGCTTCTCACAATCCATCACCCCTATATAACCAAGGGGTTCGCCCCTAGGGTTCCTGTACTTTGCCTCCTCGCCATTGCATCTACAACCTCCACCACCAATCGCCTGAGCCTCCCACACCCGCATTCGCAGCCGCCGTCAAGTTTGCATCCACCACCCCTCCAAATCATTCAATGGAGCCTGTGGTGCAGATCCAATATCACCCTTCAGTGCCTAGAGGGCCTCATTTGCCATGGCCTCCTTTGACCGTGGACCACCGCTGATGAGTGGCGGTTGCCCTAGCAATGAAGACGTGCCATCGCCGCCCAAAGGCTACGTCGTGTCCTTCACTCGCTTTCATGAGCGGGGATTCACCACCCCCACCCACAAGTTCCTTCAGGGGCTACTACATTACTACAAGGTGAAGCTATAGCACCTTACTCCTAATGGGGTCTAGCACATTGCAACATTTGTCGCCCTATGCGAGGAGTTCTTGGGGATTAGTCCCCACTTTGACCTATGGCGGTATCTCTTCGCTGTCAACCTCTTGAAGAAGCGGGAGAAGAAGCGAGAGCTGAGCGTACCGATGGGATGCGCCGGCATCTTGCTCCGCAACAACCAGGTCAATGAGTACCCATCGATGCGTCTATCGACCTCGAACATAGGGTGGCATTTGCATTGGTTCTATGTCAAGAATGACGCAGTCGCCCCCTTGCCGGCGTTCATCGGGCGCCTCATCGAAGAGGTCTTGGAATCATGGAGGATGTGGGGGGTCCTAAATAAAGTCAAGAAGAAAATCCAGGACCATCTCACCACCCTCCAAATTCTAAAGGAGAGGGGCGTGAAGGGATCGGGGATCATCGGCACCTACCACACACGGAGGTTGGCGCCATTGATGAGTCGCTCGCTTCCCCTGTACCTGATGGCACCCGAAGCATCACTCGAGGGGATGGCGCTTGTTGATGAAGCGCTCCCACCATCTAAAGTGGCACAATGCATCAAGGAGGCGATGGAGCCTTCGAAGGATGACACCGGCATTGTTCTTGATTTCGTGTATCTGGTGCCGAGACACCCCCCAATGTGGCTGGAGCTAGGGTACATCGACTTCATAAGTTCTCTTTCCCCGTGCCTCCTTTTTAATTGACCTCCCAACTCCTTGATGCTGACATTATGATAGCGGGACCAGCCAAGGAGGTTTGTCCTTATAGACCACGCGTCTTCGCTACCGAAGGACCCGCTCATGGCGATGGCGAATCGCACCATGGCCGAGTGGCAGAAGAAGACAAAGGAGGTCGAGAGGAGGAAGAAGCAGTAGAAACAGCAAGCATGGGGTGAGGAGAGGAGACAGACAGTGACGATGATGGCGATGACGACAAGGAGGAATATGATGAGGTAGTCACCGACATTGAGTGGGACGACCTAGGAAGTGAGGACACACTGACAGGCACCCACTCGTCAATGCAAGGACCCTTCCTATTCCACATAGGGGAAGGTGAGGCCATGGGGCCGGAGGAGGCAGGCTAGACCGTAGGCCCATCCTTAGCGCCATCAGGGGTGGGCAAATCTGTCACCACGCGCGGAGGTGCTAGTAGGAGTGGGTAGGCCCATCGCCATGCCCCAAGAGCCGGTGGGAGCGAGCAGATCCATTGCTACGCCCACGGTGCTGAGAGAGGGGAGTGGCTCCACCGCCATGCCCCTAGATACAAGGGAGGTGAGCCCCTCAGCACGGGAGCAAGGGATGGGCTCAAAACGGTCCTGCCCTGATGAGGAGCAGGGAACTTAGGGTTTGTCCCCCAAACATCTCCACCACCCAACATCACCGATGTAAGTTGTCGATTCCTCTATTTTTCTCTATTTTTTTCTATTTTCATAGTGATTGACTTCTTTTGTTTCTTCTATAGCATTGGGAGATGGGTCAGATGGGGCACTTCTATAGTGCTAGCGCCCAAGAAGATCATCACCCTTCAGGCAAGGTGACGGCCACCGCCAGACATCGCTCCCATTTTAGGCGAGAGCAAAGCCATTGTCATAGCCTCATTGGCTGGTCTAGCGCCATCCATGGTGGTGCCCATGCCCTCGGTGGATCAAGCTATCGGTGAGGCTGAGGAGGCACCCGCGGAGGTTGCTACTTGACTGGCGATGGAAGTGATGCCATCGCCGATGTCGGGCCGGGTGGAGCTATTGGCCGCACCCATTGCATTGACCACGGTAGGCGCAGCGTAGCTAGATGAGGTCCTTCCAATAGAGGTGGAGGTGATGGTGGCTACGATGGATGGGTCAAAGCTAGGAGTGGTGGTGGCAGCATCCGAGGTAGTGGCACGTCCTGTGCCATCGACGGCCCCAAAGACGACGCCCGCTGTGGGTAGGACCAAGGGGGTCATGGCCCAGGGACCCTCGGGCACTGTGGTGGTTGCTAAGGAGACTGGTAGGGAGTTGTCCCTAGTCCCACCATTAGAGGGCCATGACCCGCCCGCATGGGATGAGCCCCTATTCCGGTGGATGACTCTGTGGGACCCATCGTCGGAACTCTTCACCCTCAATAATGCCGCCGAGGGCATGGAGTGGGAGAAGCTCAGCGAGGAGTTCACGGCCGCACTAGAAGCTCTGAACCAGGCTAGTGGCATCCTTCAAGACATAATTGTTCCCACTGGTAGGGTATTCACTTGGTCCTGCCTCTCGATCTCTTTTTTCTTCATCTATTTTTTGTTTACTGACCACCATATTTTTCAGTCTCTTATAACTCATAGCTAAGAGAAATCCTAGTTCCTTCATGAACACAAGGAGGGCTAGGACCACCTCATCGATGAGGCATAGCTACACAAGGACATGACCACCCAACTCCAACAGAGGGTGGCCGAGTTGACTCCCCTGGCCACGGAGTCAGACGATCTTCGATGGTGGGAGGCCGAGGCCCATGGGGATGTGGAGCTCGCCGAGAAGTCTTTTGATGAGCTATCAGAGAGGGTGCGATGAGATTAGGAGGAGGCCACTAGAGTGTAGAAGGAGCAGGACGAGTTGCTCCAACAGGACGTCGGGGCCCGCCAGAAGATCATTGACCTCTTGGATGAGGCCAAGAAGGAGCAGGATCTTAGGCTAGTAGCCGAGGAGAGGTCCATGGCCCTAGAGCAGAGGGCGAAGCTGGATGCTGAGACAGTCACTAGGCTACGCATAGAGCAAGATGAGCTATGCTGTACTACGGAAAGGCTCCACTTAGAGCGTGGCGCGGCCTACGGGGAGCGCGACCGGGCCATCCGAGAGCACGATGAGGCACAACAGAGGATTAGCACCCTCTAGGCCGAGCTGGAGACCACGAGAGCCTAGAAGTTGGAGGGTGAGGGTGCCACTACTGGACTAGCCATGGATCTTGCCATGGCGAGGAGACTTCTTCAGGCGGAGAGCGATGAGCTCGATATCCTAAAGGTTGCCCTTGGCATGGTCTGTGATGACCTACAGGTGGTGCGGGCAGAGGGGACTAGCTCACTCATGGCCCATGCCACAGATATCATGGTGTGGGTGCACCAGCTAGAGAAGGAAGCTCTTCGCATAGGGATCACCCAAACCTTCACCATTGCCCGCTCGCATTACGATGACAACATCGATTTCAAGGTGATGAGCCTTGGCTTCATGCCTGGTTATGAAAAAATTGAGCTAGATGCCATAGAAGCGATGGTGACTCCTTTTGTGGAAACCCTAGTGAGCAGAATTGAAGATATGGTTCTCCCTGATAGGGGGTAGTTAGTCAAATGAGTCTGATAAACATTTATCTATAATCTATGGACAAGTGTCGGCACTTTTGTGTTCGAAAACAGATTCGTAATTTTGTTTTAAACAAATTCATCATTTCATTTCATTTGTTTGAACTTGTTTTCTTCCCTTTTGCATTTGAGAAAAAAGGTTTATGGGATTTGACCCTTCCATTCGTTAAGACCATATGGCCCGAAGTGTATAAGAGGGAAATTTTGATTATGCTAGTGAGCAAAGTTACCATAGCCGTCGGGGCATGGGTTATTTTGTAGTCTTACCTGGCATGCTCGGTTATCTATTCCCACAAACCTTGCCGCTAACCTTAATGTGAGGAAGAGGTCTGACATAGCGACTGTTTTGAAAAAAGGATGTATTTATGCCTTTATCAGCCCCTGAGTGAGATCCGACACCTTGCGGTCACTAGGGCCGGATGTTACTAGAGACCAAAGCGAGGGTAGCGAACTTACTCTTGTATTCACACGTACCCCTTACTTAGGATTTTAGCTATCATTCTATGACCGTGTGTTTGGTCTCATTGCAAGCCCGGCCTTCCCTGAGCCCTCATGCATGGTGAGGATTCGGTCAAGGGTTGGCTCGTTTTGTGACTGTCGCTCTATTCTTCGTTTTTGCAACTAGAGGGGTTGAGGCGATGTCACCTGCCTCAACGGCTCGAGTGATGCACTTGATGAGCTCACTAATGGTGATGTTTAAATAGAATCTAGTCCCATTGTTTGTGACAGGGTCGGCAAAGCCCTCGGGTAGCATTCCGTTGTTCTGTAACCCGCCTTCCAATAGATTCTCCCTCAATGGGGATTCTATGGGCTTAGCTAGAGGCTAGATTGAACTAGAAGGTTGAGATGATCACATCTGCCTCTATGCGGGTTGGGTGAAGGCCGCTATGGCTCATTTGCGTTCTCTCCCCTAGCTCTTGTTTGACGCGAGGTGGCCTCGGACCCTTCATGGGCCAGCCTTAGAAGCTTGGTCTCTCGATCTAGGATCGAGCGGCTCAAGACCCCAAGCCCCTTGGGGTCTGATAGGGGTCATCCGTGTTTCATGCGTCACCCTATCCTCGGTTTCCACAACCAGAGGGGCTGAGCTAACAGCACTTGCCTTAATGGCTCGAGTGTCACGCTCAATGAGATCACTAACGGGCATGTTCCCATGGAATCCAGGCCCGTCATTCGCTAACGGGGTTAGCAGAGCCCTCATGTGGCATTCCACTACTTCTTAACCCACCTCTCGGCAGATGCTCGAGCCATTCGATAGGCTTGGGTGGCCTATTGGCCTCTCCTCGATGGAGATTTTGTGGGTTTGGCTTGAGGTTAGAATCGAACAAGAAAGGTTGAGATGTCCCTATCTGCTTCTGAGAGGGGTCAGGCAAGGCTGCTGGGGCACATCTCGGTTTTTCTCCCCTGGCTCTGTTTGATGTGAGGAGGCCTCGAGCCCTTCAGGGGCCAGCCTTTGAACCTCGGTCAATTGCCGCTCATATCAAATGAGGTGACTATCGCTTCATGACATGACACGAAGCGTTGAGATGCAGCAATTGCATATGCAACATTTTGATGTATGGGATTAATGTACCATTTGATTGAAATGAAAGTGAGGGTCAGTGATGTTACCTTGGTGGTCATGAGTGACTGGAAGCTCTTACTGGATATGTTCATGTAGGGTTTAGGTCTGATGTTTGTGATGGGGCCGGTGTGACCTGCACGAGCATTGCAATTTTTTGTTTTTGTCTCTTGATGGCGATCCAAGCCATTCGATTGACTTGGGTGGCCTAATAGCTTCTCCTTGAAGGAGATTCCACAGGTAGACCCCTCCGAACCCTTCTTGAGAAGGCGGATACTAAAGCTTGGGGTGCGGGGAAGTGTGAATTCGATTTTGCTGGTGAACAAAAAACACCGTAGCTGCTGGGGCATAGGGTCTAGCGGTTTGTCCAATTTTACTCAAAGTTTTAGCATCCGCACACTGCACCTTCAGTTTTTAAATGTAAGGAGGGGTTGGGCGAAGAGAATGTCTAAACATGTAGACACTCTTGGCAGCCCTCAAGCGATGTTTGTGCCCCTACCGCGTAGGAGTCGGAGGCTCGGTAGTAAGATTGACATGCAAAGTAAGTAAACAAAGGTGCTTATCTTTCGGCGGCCGTTCATTCGGCATTCACCTGGGCCATCCGATCAACCTAGGAGGCCTGTTGGGCTCCCCTTGATGGGGGTCCATCATTGGGTCCTTCTAGGTCCTACCTGGAAAAGCGAAGAGTCAACTACATGCGGGTGTGCCTTGTTTCTCACGTCCGATGCACGGTAGTGGCAGGCCATGCCTGGGCCACGTCTAGTTTGACCAAGCGCTGTCTTGTCGAGCTATGTGCGTCCCATCGATCTAGACGTGTCACCTTGAATTCCCATCAACATCGAATTCCCATCTACATTGAATAGGGGAAGGGAGAGGGTTTTCGTCCCAACCTTTTGCCTTTCTTCAACAGCTGTGTCTTCTCCTTAAATAGGGGGAGAGAGGGGGTTCTCATCCCATTCCTCTGCTTGTTCTTGATCTACTACCTCTCCTTCTTTCTCCTTCTCACCGAGTGCATTCGTATGTCACGGTGGTTCCTAGGTCAGAGAGGGTAATGCAAGGGAGGGGAGAACTCATAGATCCATTCGTGAATCCAGAGCATGATGTCGAGCTAGAGGTCATCCAAAGTAGATGAGATGGTGCTAGCCACCTTCACTGAGAAGGGGTCGCTTCCACTGAAGGAGGTGGCGCACTAGAGGGTGCTGAGCATCGTCGGCTTTGTCGTCATCCGTGAGGCCTTCGTCGGGTGGGGCCGTACGGAAACCTCTTTTAGCGAATCTTCTCCGAGTGGGCCTTGTTGGTGGGGAGGCCACCTAGGACTGTGTCGATGGGGGGTTTCGCCCTTGCAGCCGCTCGGATTGACCAGTTCATGAAGTTTGATGAGTTGTTAGAGACATCCATCAACCATGGCGGTCGTTCTTTAGTGGACAACGCCCCCCATCCAGGTGTCATTGTCAGGGTAGCAACTGACCATGATGGTGTAGTCCCTAGATGCCCTGGTGAAGACACCAAGGTCACTGATGTGGTTCTCGACGTTGTAGACGACGGCGCCCTCAAGGACCTCGTAGAGCTATAGGACGTTGTCGATGGAGAGCGTGGCGCGGCGACCGTAGTAGTATTTAGAGTAGAACTGGTCAGAAAATGTAATCATTTAAGTTGTGGGAGGAGCCCTCGTGGGAACAGTCTTTTGTATTTATGAATACATCAGTCCCTTTTTGTGATGAAATCACTTTGTAAGCGATGAATTTGTGCAAAAATGAACAAGTTCTTAAATTTCGTTACGACAAACAACATTTTAGCTCTTCTCCCTCTTTTTTGTAATAGAGGTTCAGTGCCTTCCGACCCTTCCCTTAGTTCAGGTTGCAAAAATCTCGGAGTGCAGGTGAGCCAATTCTGATCACGCTGGTGAGCAAGGAGACCGTAGCCGCTAGGGCATGGGTTTCTTGTAGTCCTACCAGTTATACTTAGAGTTTGTTCCTAAAATCCCAACCCTTAGGACTTACCATGAGAAAAGAGTGAAAACATAGAGAATGTTTGGAAGATAGCATAGAGAATGTTTGCAAGATAAACGTACTCATGCCAGCCCCCCGGTGTGGTCCGACCCCTTGCAATTGTAGGGGTCAGATGTCATGAAAGATCAGGGATTTTGATGACAAAACTAATAAGAGAAAGTGTGTGTTTATTTAAGGGTAAAAACGACATAGATACTCAATGTTCTAGGCTTTGGTGAAGACCTCGCTGTTGATAGTTTTCAACTTGTAGGTGCCTGCCAGAGTAATTCCACGATGACATATGGCCCCTCCTAGGGTGGGGAGAGCTTGTGGTGGTCCTTGTTGCTCTGCATGAGGCAGAGAACTAGGTCCCCAATGTTGAAGGCTCGGTCCCACACCCATCGGCTATGGTACCATCGCAACACCTACTGGTACTTGGCTGAGCGGAGGAGGGCAACGTCGTAGGCTTCATCTAGCTGATCCATGGCATCTTCATGGGATGCCTTGGCTCCCTGTTCATCATATGCTCTGATACTTGGTGCTCCATAGTCGAGGTCAGTTGGGAGGACGGCCTTGGAACCGTAGACCATGAAGAAAGGCATGTAGTCGATGGCTCGACTAGGAGTTATCGTTAGGCTCCAAAGCACCATAGGGAGCTTGGCGACCCAACGTCTGCCAAATTTGTTCAACCGGTTGAAGATCCTAGGCTTAAGGCCATGTAGGAGAATGCTGTTTGCGCGCTCGACCTACCTGTTCGTTCGGGGGTGCACGAAGGCAGCCCAATCGACCTGGATGTGGTGTTCATCGTGGAATCGAAGGAATTTCTTGCTGGTGAACTGTGTGTTGTTGTCCATGATGATGGAGTTCGGTACTCCAAAGTGACAGATGATGTCGAGGAAGAACAGCATGGCTTGCTCGAACTTGATCATGGAGATTGGTCGAGCTTCGATCCATTTTGTGAACTTGTCTATGGTGACAAGCAAGTGGGTGTAACCCCTGGGTGCCTTTTTGAGATGTCCCTGAGCCCCTAGACAATGAAGGGCCACATGATGGGGATCATCTGGTGTGCCTAGGTCGGGAGGTGAGTTTGCCGAGCGTAGTACTAACACCCTTCGTAGGTGCGCATGATCTGCTTGGCGTCGGCTACTATAGTGGGCTAGTAGAAGCCCTATTGGAATGCATTCCCAACCAAGGTTCTAAGTGTGGCATGGTGACCGCATATCCCACCATGGATATCACACAACAAAAGCTTCCCTTGCTCAATGGGGATACAGAGCTGCAGGATTCTGGTGTGGCTTCATTTGTAGAGTTCGCCTTCTACAAGAATGAAGGACTTGGCGCGATGTGCGAGTCATCAAGCTTCCATCTTGTCCATCCACAGTGTGTCATGAAGGAGGTAGTCAAGGTAGAGTGTTCTCCAATCGAACAGAGGGCCGAGCTCTGTCGCTAGATCCTCTTCAAGCTCCATGACCTCAGGGCCGGACAAAGCCATTGGTTGGTTAGCCCCTGAGGCTGGATCAGATGGACCATCATTGGCCCATTCTAACCCTTCATAGCGCACCAAGGGCTCATGTTGGTCACTGGTGAAGACACCTATTAGCACTGGCTCCCGGTCAGATGCCGCCTTCGCAAGTGCGTTGGCCGCCTTGTTGAGGTGTCTTGGGATGTGATTGAGTTAGAGGCCATTGAATTTGTCCTTTAGCCATAGGACTTCTTGGTAGTATGCATCCATCTTGGTGTTGTGACAGCTTGATTCCTTCATGACTTGGTTGATGACTAGCTAGGAGTCGCCTCGGATGTCGAGGCATCGAATGCCCAACTCGATTGCAATGCAAAGGCCGTTGATGAGCGCTTCATACTTAGCAACATTATTGGATGAGGGAAAATGGAAACGAACCATGTACCTCATGCAAACCTCGAGGGGTGATACGAAGACCAACCCCACGCTGACGCCCTTCTTCGTCAGCGATCCATCGAAGTACATTGTCCAATACTCTTGATTGACGACCGCCGGTGGTGTTTGGACCTTGGTCCATTCCGCAATGAAGTCTGACAACACCTAGGACTTGATCGCCATTTGGGAGGCATACAAGATGCCTTGATCCATCAACTCGAGCATGCACTTTGCGGTTCTTCCCGTGGCATCCTAGCTCTAGACAACCCCATTGAGGGGGAACGACGTCACGACCATCATGGTGTTGACTCAAAGTAGTGGCATAGCTTCCTCTTCGTGATGAGGATGGTGTATCAGAGCTTTTGGATTTGGGAGTAGCGGGTCTTAGAGTCAGATAGTACCTCACTGATGAAGTACATAGGGCACTGCACCTTGAGGGCATGCCCCTCTTCTTCCCGCTCCAGTAATAGGGCGGCGCTGACCACTTGCGTGGTGGCTGCTATGTATAGCAGAAGGGATTCTCCACCGGTTGGAGGAAACAAGATTGGGTCCCTTATCAGAAGCAGTTTGACCATGTCAAGTGCCTCCTAGGCCTTGGATGTCCACTCAAAGCGGTCGGCTTTCTATAAGAGTTGATAAAGGGGAGACCTCGTTTGCCGAGGCGTGAGATGAATCGACTAAGTGCGGTGAGGCACCCTATGACTCGTTGAACCCCCTTTATGTTCTAAATCAGGCCCACCCTTGTGATGGCTAAGATTTTCTCTAGGTTGGCTTCGATGCCACGCTCACAGACGATGAAGCCGAGCAGCTTGCCCCTTGGGACCCCAAAAACACATTTCTTGGGATTGAATTTGATGCCATTCGCTCAATGATAAGTACTAAACTATTTTAGTACGGGAGTTAGCCCAATCTTCATGACAGTAGGTCACGATCAAGATAACTTGCAACAAGGCAGCGGGGATAAAAGGGTAACTTGCTGAAGAATAGCGGAGTAACTAGCTTTATACCTGACCAAGGTTGGATGCGACCAAGCGACGGGGAGAGAGGCACCGAAACCACAAAGACTTCGACTCATCTCCAAATGACCGCAGAACCACAACCGGAGCTAATCCACACAAGGCGGGGCAGCCGTACTAGAACCCACAAAGCATGAACTAGTGGATCCCAGAGGAATCTCTTCACAAGTCTAGGAAGAACAAGGAAGAACAAGGGTTTGAGTAAGCACTCGGCAGCTTGGCTGCAATATCACTTGAATTATCAAATCATTAAAAGTACTTTTCTAGTAGCCTAGAGGTGGTATTTATACTATGAGAAGTCTCTAAGATAGATGTGTACTGAAGAAACCATGTTGGGAGGTGGAAGCTCAACTGGCTAGAGCTTTTACGAGGTGGTCTTCAGTCCCCACGCGTCTTCTAGGCTTCTGTGTAGTCTTCAATATTTTGGTCATAACTCCTTCTAGGAAGTCCAAATGATGAACCATTGGATGCGTTGGAAAGCTAACTTCATCATCTTTCCAACCATGTATGCTATGCACCACGAATTATTGTAGAATGGTACAGTTTTGCACGGGATCTTTAGCTTCATGCAGACTATTGAGCTTCAGAGCAGTCTTCACTAAAACTGGTTGGATGCCACGCTGGATACTCCAAACTGGTTGGGCATGATAGCATTGGAAACTAGGCTTCAAGATCTTTCCAACAAGTGCTCATTCACCTTAATAGCTTTTGGGAGACAAAAGATATGACTGTTTCATCTGGATGGTTCTGTCATGCTGGGTTGACTCGAACATAGCTCTTCTTTCTGATCCATCCTTGATGTATCCTTGTCTTCCTCCTCAGAGAACCTGAATAATAACAACATGCACAACTTAGGTAGCTCAAAATTACCATCAATGTTTAATTAAAATTCACAAAGTAGCATGTGCACCTCTTGTTGTATCTTTTTGGCGCGGCTATGGGTGATTGGTCCAGTAGGGACTTGGAATGGTGTCGTGGTCAGAGAAGCAGCAGGTGAGGTCGATGAGGTCGGTGAGGTGGTCGGAGAGGTCACTGATGAGGTAGACGAGGTTGGTGAGGTGGTCGGAGAGGTCGCCAATGAGGTAGACGAGGTCGATGAGGTGGTCGGAGAGGTCACCAAGGTCCCCAACGCTAGCGTGGTCACATCATCCCCCCCCCCCTTAGAAAAGAGTCATCCCCGACTCTTCCAATCCAAAGAATGGAGAGAGGTCGACCACATTAAAACTGGTGCTCACACCATAAGTACTAGGCAGGTCAATTTCATAAGCGTTGTCGTTGATCTTGCATAGCACTTTGAATGGACCATCAGCTTGAGCTTGCAACTTGCTTTTGTGTTGTTCAGGAAATCTATCCTTGCGTAGATGCACCCAAACCAAGTCTCTTGGTTCAAATAACACCTTCCTTTGACCTTTATTGGCGTGCTTCTCATACATCCTAGTCATCTTTTCAATGTTTGTCTGAGCTCTATCATGAAGGTTCTTGACAAACTCGGCTCGCTTGCTTGCATCGAAGTTTACACGTTCCTGCATAGGTAGAGGCAAAAGATATATGGGAGCAGTGGGTTTGAACCTATATACAATTTCAAATGGACAAAATTCAGTGGTCGAGTGTACTGCCCTGTTGTATGCAAACTTGACATGTGGCAAACTTTCTTCCCAAAGTTTCAAGTTCTTCTTGAGGATAGCTCGCAGTAGCATTGATAGAGTATGGTTCACAACTTCAGTTTGTCCATCCGTTTGTGGATGACACATCGTAGAGAACAGCAACCGTGTTCCAAGTTTTCCCCACAAAGTTTTCCAAAAGTAACTCAAAAATTTGGTGTCACGATCAGAAACAATGGTTCGTGGCACTCCATGTAGTCATACAATTTCTTTGAAAAACAATTCAGCGATATGTGAAGCATCATCGCTCTTGTGGCATGGGATAAAATGTGCCATTTTGCTAAAATGATGAACCACAACAAAGATGGAATCCCTTCCCCGCTTGGTTCAAGGTAAACCAAGAACAAAATCAATGGAGATATCTTCCCAAGGCACACTAGGGGATAGGCTGAGGAGTGTATAATCCATGAGGGTTCACACCAAACTTAGCTTTGTGGCATGATTCACAGCGAAGAACATGTCTCTCCACATCTCTTCTCATCTTTGGCCAAAAGAAGTGGTCGGTAAGGACTTGTTCTGTCTTCTTGGCGCCAAAATGGCCCATGAGTCCTCCTATGTGGGCTTCCTGCACAAGTAAAATTTGAACAGAGCAATCTGAAATACAAAGTTTGTTAGCTTAAAACAAAAACCCATTATGCACATGAAATTTTTTCCATCCTTTGCCATCTCGACACTTGGAATATGGTTTAGCAAAATATGAATTAGTTGTATATAAATCTTTTATGCTTTCTAATCCAAGAATTTAGCGTCAAGTTGGGTTAGCAAAGTGTGATGTCGAGACAAAGTATCTGCTACAACATTCTCTTTTCCTTTCTTGTACTTGACAATATAGGGAAATGATTCAATGAATTCACACCATTTTGCATGCCTTCTATTCAGTTTTAGTTGTCCTTTAAAGTGTTTCAATGATTCATGATCTGAATGTATCACAAATTCTTTAGGAAAAAGGTAATGTTGCCAAGTTTCCAAACTCCGAACAAGAGCATATAATTCTTTATCATAAACTAAATAATTTAGAGTTGGACCACTTAGTTTTTCACTGAAGTATGCAATTGGCCTTCGTCCTTGCATGAGCACACCTCCAATCCCAACTCCACTTGCATCACATTCTATTTCAAATGACTTACCAAAATCTAGGAGTGCAAGGACTGGGGCTGTTGTTAACTTCATCTTCAATTCTTCAAATGTCTTCTGTTGTGCTTCTCCCCACTTGAAAAGCACTTCTTTCTTTGTTAGCTCATTGATTGGTGCAGCAATAGTGCTGAAATCCTTCACGAACCGCCGATAGAAACCAGCAAGTCCAAGGAAGCTTCTTACTTGGCTCACGTTCTGTGGAGGCGCCCAGTCCTGTACAGCCTTGATCTTTTCTTCATCTACCTCCACTCCTTGTCCTGTAACAACAAATCCATGAAAGACTACCTTGTTGGTGCAAAAGGTGCACTTCTCAAGGTTAGCATACAATTTTTGTTCACGTAGGACAGCAAGCACACATTGGATATGTTCAACATGTTCATCAAGAGACTTGTTGTAAATTAAGATATCATCAAAGTAAACGACAACAAACTTGCCAATGAAAGCTCTAAGCACATGATTCATCAATCTCATAAATGTACTTGGTGCATTGGTTAACCTGAAAGGCATTACCAACCATTCATACAACCCAAATTTTGTTTTAAAAGTTGTTTTCCATTCATCTCCTTCTTTCATGCGAATCTAGTGGTATCCACTTCTTAAATCAATTTTAGTGAATATGATAGCACCACTAAGTTCATCAAGCATATCATCTAGCCGAGGGATGGGGTGTCTATACCTTATGGTAATGTTATTTATTGCTCGGCAATCCACACACATCCGCCAAGACCCATCTTTCTTAGGAAGTAAAAGGACAGGAACAACACAAGGTGACAGACTTTCTTGTACATACCCTTTTCTCATCAATTCTTCCACTTGTCGCTGAATCTCCTTGGTTTCTTCTGGGTTGGTGCAGTAGGCAGCATGGTTTGGGAGTGAGGCACCGGTCACAAGATCAATTTGATGTTTGATTCCTCTCTTAGGTGGTAGTCCTGGTGGCCCTTCATCCAGAAAGACATCCTTATATTCCTGTAACACATCAAAGACAACACTTGGCAGGGTACAGGGTAAGTTGTTAGTAGAAAGAAGAGTGTCCTTGTATAGGAGTACGAAGAACATGGCATTGGGTTCACTCAATTCTTTTAGATCCCCTTTTCTAGCCTTCATAACTAAACCCTCTTTTCCCAGAGTCTTGGTTCTTTGAGGCTGTGGGATTTTATTTGGCTTTGGAATCTCTCCCTCACTATTTTTGTGGGTCACTCGCAGGTGGTTCTCGCTCTCCTCGCTGTTTCTTCTTAAGATCATCCTTCAAAATTTCCTCTGGTGTTAAAGGAAGCAAAGAAATTCGCTCTCCTTTGTACATGAAAGACAACTTGTTGGTTCTTCCAAAGATCTGAACATCACAATCAAATAACCATGGCCTCCCTACTAGCAGCCGACATGCTTGCATAGGCACCACATCACATTCCACATGATCATTGTACCGCCCAATGGAGAAGGGAATGGTCACAATGTTTGTTACACGTAGTGCACCACAATCATTTAACCATTGCATATTGTATGGAGAAGGGTGGCGCCGCTGTTTCAGTCCCAATCTTTCAACTAATTCTCGACTTGCAATATTATTGTAGCTGCCATTGTCAATAATGATTCAGCACAACTTGTCCTTGATCATGCCCTGAGTGTGAAAAAGATTGTGCCACTGGTTATTCTCTTCTTGGACAGCAGTAACACTAAGCACTCGGCGAGAAATGAAGCAATTATTGTCTCCATCATCAGGTTGAATTTCATCACCTTCATCTTGCATAATTTCTTCATTATATATTGGAGCTTCTTCCTCAGGTTCGCTTTCAGATTCCCATTCACCTTGCTCATTTATAATCATGGTCCTCCGACTAGGACATTGAGCAGCAATATGTCCTCGACCTTGGCACTTGTGACAAATAATGCCTCAGGTATGGGAAGAAGAAGCAGCAGCTGATGCAACAGAAGGGGTTGCTGTGCTTGTAGCAGGATGTCACTGTTCTTACTGAATTGCAGGTGAAGAAGCACAAGAAACCATTGTCTTTGCAGCACCAATGGATGCAGAAGGCCTAGTAGCAACTCCTTGTGATCTTCCCCCACCAACAGAGGTACCGGGCTGCTGCCGACGCCATGGAGCTAAAATTGATTGGCTCCCATAAGACCTTCTTCGTCCCTCCTGCTGAATTTTCCTCTCAGTGCGCATAGATTGATCAACAAGGTCTTGCAAATTATGATATGGAAACATCTCAACAAAACCTAAAATTTCTTCATTGAGACCATTCAAAAATCTTGCCATTTTTGACTCTTCATCTTCTCTAATTCCATATCTCACCAAGAGTAACTCCATCTCTTTGAAGTAGCCATCAATAGATTTTGATCCTTGTCTCAATGTTTGTAACCTATTGTGGAGGTCACGCTGATAGCTTGCTGGCATGGTCACATCACTCAGAGTTTGCAAAGGTCTACTCAAGATCAGCAATGAGGTGATTAGCCCATTTGGACTTAACTACGATGTCATCAACGTAGGCCTTAACGGTTCACCCAATGAGGTCCCCGAAGCATTTGAGCATATAGTGCTGGTATGTAGCGCTAGCGTTCTTTAGACTAAACGGCATTGAAATGTAGTAGAACAATTCGAAGGGGGTGATGAAAGATGTCGTGAGCTGGTCGAACTCTTTCATCGTGATTTGATGGTACCCGGAGTGCACATCAAGGAAGTAGAGGGTTTCGTACCCCGAGGTAGAGTCAACTATTTGGTCTATGTGTGGCAAAGGAAACAGATCATTTGGGCATGCCTTATTGAGACCTGTATAGTCTACACATATCCTCCATTTCCCACTCTTCTTTTGTACAAGAACGGGATTGGCTAACCACTCTAGGTGGTATACTTCCTTGATGAATCCGGCAGCTGATAGTTTTGCTAGCTCTTCACCAATGGCCCTACGTTTCTCCTCGTTGAAGTGACGTAGGCATTGCTTCACTGACTTGGAGCCTAGGTGGATCTTCAAGGTGTGCTCAGTGACCTCCCTCGGAATGCCTAGCATATCCGAGGGTTTTCACACAAAGATGTCTTTGTTGTTGTGGAGGAAGTCAACGAGCGTTCTTTTCTATTTGGAGGAAAGCGTGGTACCAATGCGCACTGTTTTACCCTCGGTGCTCTCGGGGTCTACGAGGGACTTCTTTAGAGCCCTCGGCCGACTCAAATGACCTAGTCAACTTCTTGGTGTAGGGCGCCTCTTTGGCGACCTCCTCCCTAAGGGCGACGAGCTCTCCAGAGGCGACGATTGCTGCGGCGTGACCGCAACACTCGACCTCACACTCATAGGCGCATTAGAAGGAGGTGCCGATGGTGATGACCTATGGGGGCCTAACATCTTTAGCTTGAGATATGTATAGTTGGGACGGCCATGAACTTCACGTAGCATGGACGTCCCAGGATGGCATGGAAGGTTCTGGGGAACCCAACCACCTCAAAGGTGAGGGTTTCAGTCCTATAGTTGAACTAATCTCCAAAGGTAATGGGCAGATCAATCTACCCGAGTGGCATGGCCTGCTTCTCGGGCACAATGCCATGGAAAGTTGCTTTGGTTGGGCGGAGGTGGGTTCGGTCAATGCCCATCTCATCAAGCATCTTGGCATACATGATGTTAAGGCCGCAACCTCCATCCATTGGTACTTTGGTGAGTCGCTTTGGGCCCATGATCGGGTCGACCACAAGCGGATATCTCCTAGGTGCAGGACGCTATCTGGATGGTCGGTCCGATCGAAGGTAATGGCAGACTCTGACCACCGGAGGAAGGGAGGTGTCACCGGTTTAGCCGTGTAGATCTCATGACATGTGACCTTCTGATGACATTTGGAGTCATAGGCTGCTGATCATCTGAATATCATAAGGCAGCCATCTGGCATCGGAAAGCCATCGTCCTTCTCCTTGGCGTCATCCACGATGGGGCAGGGTCCTTTCCCTGCTCCCCCTTGTTGGAGCCTCTAGACAAGAACCGCCGCATGAGGCTGTAGTCCTTGAGCAGATGTTTAACCAGAAAGGCGTGGTTTGGACACAACCCCTCAAGTAATTTTTCAAAGTGGTTCAGAGTGCCCTCCATGGGCTTCTAGCCACCCTTGCAGTCAGCAGTGGCCATGAGCAAGTCTTCATGCCATTGCTTCTTGTTCTTTCTTTTGGCGGAACGATTGGAGGTGCCTTCACCGGCGCCCTTGTCTCGCCTTGCCTTACCCTAGAGATGATCAAAGATTGCTCCGACCGCCTCTTCTCCTGAGGCATGGCTAGTGGCAATGTCTAGGAGTTCCTTGGTGGTTCATGGGCCCTTGCATCCTAGCTTATGAACTAAAGACTCATAGGTAGTCCTAGAGAGGAAGGCTCCTATAACATCGGCGTCGGTGATGTTAGGGAGCTCATTGCACTGTCGGGAGAAGCGCCAGATGTACCCATGGAGGGTCTCACCGGCCTTCTGATGATAGGTCTTGAGGTCGCATGGGTTCCCAAGGGCGCTTGTATGTGCCCTAGAAGTTCCCCACAAAGATCTCCTTCAGATCACCCAACTCTAGATCACAGTTGGACTGGCAGGTGTTCCAACCACTGCTCAGTGCCAAATTCGACTAAGAACAGTGGAAGGTGTGGATAATGAAGTCAGTCATTATTCCACACCACTGGCTTGGTAGGCAAGCCGATAGTCTTGAGCCAAAGTTTAGGGTTTGTCTCCCTAGAGTACTTTAGGGATATTGGTAGGTGGTCGATACCTTGGTGGGAAAGTAGTGTTGAGGATGTGTCGGCTGAAGGCCTGAGGGCCCAATAGGCCAGATCTCAGGCTCTGGTCCTCACCGCTATCGTAGCGTCTACCACAACAAGGATGATAGCCATGGTGGGCTCCTTCTCTCGAGTCACCGTAGGTGCATCTACGGGCATCGAGGGTGTTGCGTGCATCGCGGTTGCGGCCGAGACGTTAATGCACTAGGACCATGGCGCGCTGCCTGCCGCCCTATGGTGCCTGGTGGACTGACGTTTCCCTATCGGGGTGTGTCGAGGGCATGTGTTGGATGGTGTCGAGCTCGCGTCACCGAGACAACAAGCTCTTTGCCTGCTGCACTGTGGCACACTCGAGCAGCATGCGAATCTTGTGGTGGGCCTGACGATTCTCGAGCGTCGTGGCCTCTTCCCCAAGTTGCAATTTGTCCCCAACTCAGCTGCCACGTCGCCCTCAGATTCAGCAGACACGTCGTCACTGTTTTGGTCATAACTTTCTCATACGACATCGAAACAGGGCCGTTCTTGGATGCGTTGGAAAGGGGACGACTGACGCCGTCGTTTTGGATCTAGTCCTAGCTCCAGAAGGTCCATGGATCATTCTGTGTGACCACGGCAAGGTGCTGCGTCACCTATTTGGGCCAACTTGGCCATGTATCGTGTCGGGCCTTAAGCCCAAGTTGTGGCGCCCAACCCCTGGCTGTCCCCAACCCTAGGTCGAGTCTTAGACTATAAACACAGCCGCCGCCGCCTGCTACACAATTGGGTTTTGTTTAGAGTTTAGTTTTTCTATCGAGAAACTGAATCGTTCATTGTAACTGTGGTGACAAATCCTTTTACAGTGATCCAGGGCCCCCGTTCTTGATCTCCTCCACTGTGTCGATTAGTCCTTTGGAACCGAGTTCTTGAATCCTCTATTGATATTCACGTCATTCATATTTGCAATTTCAGATTGCGTGTTTTACCTTCTTGCTTGTGCTCTTCGATTCGCTTGCAGGAAAAGCCTTCTTGGCGAGGTCAATCAAGTTGTGCTTGGTTGATAACCAACGGAGCAGTGGTGTAACGGTTGCAGGGTTCGAATCGCGTCTGATTTGAAGCCGGATCGCCAATGTCGAGATCTCCACAAATCGAACTTATCGGCTACCTCTCGGAAGATCAGGGCCTGTACTCATCAATTGGTATCAGATATTTCAGGTTTACCGCGAGGTATAATCTCGTTTGCCTTAGATTCATATTTGTTCATTACCTAGAGTCCACAAAAAGCCCAAAAATATTTCAATTTCCGCTTGTCCTATCGCCCTTTGTGCCTTTGCAATTTCGTTTCAGATTCGTGTTGTTGAGTTTGTGTCCGTGGTCGAGTCTTGTTGCTGGTTTAGGATTGTGTTCGTGGTCGTAGTTCAATCGCCCGTTGCTGTGATTTTTGTTTTCCGCCGCTATCCCATCCACCATTTCCCAAACAAAGTCGAAGCCACCACATTACTCGACTTGCCCCGCTAGCCGCCTTGTGTAACTTCTCGCCGCCGCGCAAACCCTAGATAGGTTGCCAGCCGCTCTTATTTTGCCTGCATCGTAGCCCTCCTTATATCATCAGGCGAATACCTACTGCTGTTAGTCACAGTGATGATCCTGTGATCGGTGTTCGAGTTTAGGGACGCTTTGCCCTAACTGCCGCCGCCGTGTTGTGCCTTTCGGAAAACATACCTTGAGATACCTTCGGTAAAACAGGCATAACTTTTCGCTCGTTTATCAGAAAAATCTAAAATTTTTTCAGTAGCTTCTTGACACCATTTGGAGCCGACCCAAACTCGGCTATGCCCTGTTTGGTTTCCTCAGAATTGCCAAAAAAATTAGGGAAACTATAGAAAAAAAATTGACAAAGTTTTTGCACGCTTTTCAGAGAACGTGCTGAATTTCTATAGACCACATCCCACCTCAGTTGTAGGTGCCAATTTTTGTGGTTGCATCTTTTATGATCCTTGTTCAGAGAAAAGTATAAAAAAAATAGTAAGAAAATTTTTTTTGTTTCCTACTAGTGCCTTTTGGAAAAATCCAGGAAAAAATTCAGGAAAAAGGAGAAATCCGGGCTATTTGCTTGTTCTGTGAGTTCTTTCGATCAGTCCTTTGTTTTCACCTTGTTGCGCTACGTCTCGACACGTCTTAGCCAGCACCTGTGATTTGTACTTTGGATCCGGATTGAACAATCGTTACTCTGCACTCGTTAATTGCTAATCCTTGCTGTCATATTGTGTGCCTACCCATAGCTCCACATATTCTTCTGTCAGCACAGGTTCATCTTGCAACTGTTACCCACGCTCAACAACAGATTGCTTCGCCACTTTGGTTTTGCTCCTGTTTGGCGTTGGTAAGAATACAGGCAAGACGGTGGTAAGCCGCTTGTGATTTTGCATTCCACTTTCACCACCATCACCACCACTTGTTTCCTTTTAGTTGATAGGGATAATACTTTGGTGTTGTCTTTTTCTATCTTCTAACCATGGCAGGAACTCCGACGGACTTCAATGAGTGCGTGTCCAAGGGCGAGCTTGCAACGTTCATGACTGAACAACGCAATCTTATGACCGAGCTGACGCGCAACGTGAACAATCTGGTCACCCGCATTGAATAGCTTGAGCAACGCCCTCCACCTTATCGTGCTGATGATGAAGATGCGGATGCTTTTGGTGATGAAGATGCGTATGCTGACGGTGGTGCCCGTCGCCGCCTCAACTTCAATCGTCGCTGGTATGGCAGGTAATAATCATGGTAATAATGATCCTTTTGCTAAAATTAAATTTAGTCTACCTCCTTTTGCTGGTAATGTTGATCCAGAGGCATATTTAGATTGGGAGCTTGCTGTTCAACAAAAATTTGATTCTCATAATGTTCCTGCTGAGCATAGAGTTAGACTTGCTACTAGTGAGTTTACTAATTTTGCTTTGTTCTGGTGGAGTGATCTTTGCAATGCCAATAATGCTGCTGCTGTGCCACAAACTTGGAATGTTTTAAAGCAACGTATGACATCTCGTTTTGTTCCTCCTTATTACCAACGTGATTTACGTTTGAAACTACAAACTTTAAAACAAGGTGATAAAGGAGTGGAAGCATACTATCAAGAATTGCTTATTGGTTTAGCACGTTGTGGTATAAATGAAGATGATCATGATGCTAGTGCTAGATTTTTTGGTGGTTTAAACCATGATATACAGAACATACTTGATTACAAAGAATGGCGCAATTTTTCCCAATTGTATCATCTTGCTATTAAGGCAGAACGAGAAGTACAGGGACGCAAACAACACCAGCCTTTCAGGTCTAACAATGGGAGGAATTTTCAGCAGCGTTTCGAGCCGGAGACGCCCAAGCTTCCTGTTGCACCACAGCCATCTACACCTCCATTTTCTTCCGGGGTAAGTAAATTGTCTAATGTGCAGTTTCCACAGCTGAAGAAAGGTGGCACTCCGGGTGCTTCTACTAGCTCCTCCTCGTCTAGCTCTAAAATCATTTGCCACCGATGCAAAGGCATGGGACATGTCATGAAGGAATGCCCCAGTCGTCGCGCTTTCATTGCTACCGAGGATGGATATGTAAGTGCTAGTGATGTTGAAGATGATTTAGCCCTTGCTGCTAACATTGATGCAGATCCCACCGAGGGCGATCAAGACAAGGAGGCCATCACCATTGACTCCGTGGCTGCTGCCGCGGACTACCCTAGCCTTCTTGTGCAGCGTGTGTTGAGTACACATGTGGGACATGAAGAAGAGATGAAGATCCAACGCCACAATTTGTTCCACATGTATCTCATTGTGCAGGGTTGTCGTGTTCTCACTATCATTGATAGCGGGAGTTGCAACAACTTGGTGAGTTCAGATTTGGTTGACAAGCTTGGCTTGACCACACGACAACATTCGTATCCATATAAACTTCAATGGTTCAATAATAGTGGTAAGACTAAGGTAACTAAATCAGCACGCATTAGCTTTTTCACAGGCTCTTATCATGATACTGCTGATTTTGATGTTGTCCCTATGCAAGCTTGCTCCATTTTGTTAGGTCGCCCATGGGAATTTGATAATGATGCTTTACACCATGGTAGAACTAATACATACACTATCATACATAAGGACAAGAAAATTACATTGCTGCCTTTGTCTCCTACGGATATTATTAAACATGCTAATGAGATCAAAAATAAACCTCCAACAGACATTGCTAAACATAATGGGATTAAGTTAAAAGGAGGTGCTTTTCTTGCTACAACTTCTGCTACTGCTGAGTTATGTGATAATCCTGATGCACCATGTTATACTATGTTTTGTCAACCTTTTATGTCTGGTGCATTGCCTGCTGTCACTAACCTTTTGCAGGAGTTCGTTGATGATGGGATGGAGTCGAGGACGACTCCAATTCTAGAAGGAGGGGATGATGAGGACATCGCCAAGATGGAGTCGAGGACGACTCCAATTCGAGAAGGGGAGGATGATGAGGACATCGCCACGCTGGACACACCGACGCCATGGTCTTCCCCAAGTTGCAATTCGTTCCCAACTCAGCTGCCACGTCACCCTCGGATTCAGCAGACACGTCGTCACTGTTTCGGTCATAACTTTCTCATACGACATCGAAACTGGGCCGTTCTTGGATGCGTTGGAAAGGGGACGACGACGCCGTCGTTTTGGATCTGGTCCCAGCTCCAGAAGGTCCGTGGATCATTCTGTGTGACCACGGCAAGGTGCTGCAGTCACCTATTTGGGCCAACTTGGCCATGTATCGTGTCGGGCCTTAAGCCCAAGTTGTGGGCGCCCAACCCCTGGCCGTCCCCAACCCTAGGTCGAGTCTTAGACTATAAACACAGCCGCCGCCGCTGCTACACAATTGGGTTTTGTTTAGAGTTTAGTTTTCCATCGAGAAACTGAATCGTTCATTGTAACTGTGGTGACAAATCCTTTTACAGTGATCCAGGGCCCCCGTTCTTGATCTCCTCCACTGTGTCGATTAGTCCTTTGGAACCGAGTTCTTGAATCCTCTATTGATATTCACGTCATTCATATTTGCAATTTCAGATTGCGTGTTTTACCTTCTTGCTTGTGCTCTTCGATTCGCTTGCAGGAAAAGCCTTCTTGGCGAGGTCAATCAAGTTGTGCTTGGTTGATAACCAATGGAGCAGTGGTGTAATGGTTGCAGGGTTCGAATCACGTCTGATTTGAAGCCGGATCGCCAACGTCGAGATCTCCACAAATCGAAACTTACCGGCTACCTCTCGGAAGATCGGGCCTGTACTCATCAGCAAGGAAGGGCTTCAACGTTGGCGATGATCCTCTAGTTTTACACTGCAGGCCATGGCAAATGCGCGTCCACCGTCTCCACGGCGTTCGATCTCTCGATCAAGCTCCACGCACTCCTGCACAAGCTAGATTCCTACTTCCTCGATCTCTCACTTTCAGGCTTCAGCTGCTCCACCCCCATCCGAGGTGGGGCCACTGTTGCCAAGGTTGCCTACCAGGGTCGCCTCCTCTACGGGGATGCTTTCAACGTGTCCCTCGAGGGTACCCATCATTAAACATTCCCAGGAGGAGTGATGGCTCCCTCTGCTAGAGCCAGAGGGTTGACCCCGGATCCTCTATGAGGAGGTTGTGGAGAGATTCATGACATGCTTGATTACCCCCATGAACTCATTGTTCACGGCGGCAGAACCATGCGTCGCGCCATAAGGTGGCTAACAGTCGCTGCAACGTTGCGGAGACTAAACGGAAGATCTGTCGGGGCGCTCCGTATGTGGTGTTCCAGAGAGAGGGACCCTCCTCTGGAAAACCACACCATGTTGTTGGCGTCGGAGAGGGGTGAGGCGGCGCTGGACCTCCCTAGACCACTAGGGTCCAAGGGAGACATCGAGCTAGCGCTCAAGCCTCTTGTGGTTGAGGCCGATGGAGGAGAGAGATTGGAGGCGGCGTGAGCCAATGCCCAACTCTCCTTCCACCATGATGATGAGTCTAGGCTTCCCCAACATGCACGTGTGTGCCTGGGACCCTAGCTATTGCCGTGGCTAGCCATCCGGGGCCTAATGGTTATCGTAGGAATGCGCAAGGGTCCCCTACCTAGCGCACCAACCATCAGTGTTTCAAACAAACAACAACTAGTAAATTTATATTTGTTGAGCGTTAGGCCCGAAGAATGGTGTGCTAAAGGACATAAAGTTTATACTAGTTTGGGCAGAATGTCCCTACGTCCAATTTGCTGCTGCTCATGTTATTAGCACCAAAAAAGGTTTATAGTAGGGGGTACAAATGGTCGAGAGAGGACTGGTCCCAAGTCTCCGATGGAATGGTCAAAAGGATGCCAAGAGCTCTACTCGTGTTATTAGCACCAAAAAAGGTTCATAGTAGGGGGTACAAATGGTCGAGAGAGGGACTAGTCCCAAGGCTCCAATGGAATGGTCGAAAGGATGCCAAGAGCTCAGTTGCTGCTTGGTTGTGTGTGATGTGTGATCAATCAATATGTCCCCTTAGTGGGGCGCCCTGCCCTCCCTTTTATAGACCAAGGGGGAGTAGGGATTACAGAAGGGAGAAAGTGGAAAAACCTATGACAGAACCACCCAATTTATACAAGATATCAGGGGTGGGCAAATCTGTCACCACGCGCGGAGGTGCTAGTAGGAGTGGGTAGGCCCATCGCCATGCCCCAAGAGCCGGTGGGAGCGAGCAGATCCATTGCTACGCCCACGGTGCTGAGAGAGGGGAGTGGCTCCACCGCCATGCCCCTAGATACAAGGGAGGTGAGCCCCTCAGCACGGGAGCAAGGGATGGGCTCAAAACGGTCCTGCCCTGATGAGGAGCAGGGAACTTAGGGTTTGTCCCCCAAACATCTCCACCACCCAACATCACCGATGTAAGTTGTCGATTCCTCTATTTTTCTCTATTTTTTTCTATTTTCATAGTGATTGACTTCTTTTGTTTCTTCTATAGCATTGGGAGATGGGTCAGATGGGGCACTTCTATAGTGCTAGCGCCCAAGAAGATCATCACCCTTCAGGCAAGGTGACGGCCACCGCCAGACATCGCTCCCATTTTAGGCGAGAGCAAAGCCATTGTCATAGCCTCATTGGCTGGTCTAGCGCCATCCATGGTGGTGCCCATGCCCTCGGTGGATCAAGCTATCGGTGAGGCTGAGGAGGCACCCGCGGAGGTTGCTACTTGACTGGCGATGGAAGTGATGCCATCGCCGATGTCGGGCCGGGTGGAGCTATTGGCCGCACCCATTGCATTGACCACGGTAGGCGCAGCGTAGCTAGATGAGGTCCTTCCAATAGAGGTGGAGGTGATGGTGGCTACGATGGATGGGTCAAAGCTAGGAGTGGTGGTGGCAGCATCCGAGGTAGTGGCACGTCCTGTGCCATCGACGGCCCCAAAGACGACGCCCGCTGTGGGTAGGACCAAGGGGGTCATGGCCCAGGGACCCTCGGGCACTGTGGTGGTTGCTAAGGAGACTGGTAGGGAGTTGTCCCTAGTCCCACCATTAGAGGGCCATGACCCGCCCGCATGGGATGAGCCCCTATTCCGGTGGATGACTCTGTGGGACCCATCGTCGGAACTCTTCACCCTCAATAATGCCGCCGAGGGCATGGAGTGGGAGAAGCTCAGCGAGGAGTTCACGGCCGCACTAGAAGCTCTGAACCAGGCTAGTGGCATCCTTCAAGACATAATTGTTCCCACTGGTAGGGTATTCACTTGGTCCTGCCTCTCGATCTCTTTTTTCTTCATCTATTTTTTGTTTACTGACCACCATATTTTTCAGTCTCTTATAACTCATAGCTAAGAGAAATCCTAGTTCCTTCATGAACACAAGGAGGGCTAGGACCACCTCATCGATGAGGCATAGCTACACAAGGACATGACCACCCAACTCCAACAGAGGGTGGCCGAGTTGACTCCCCTGGCCACGGAGTCAGACGATCTTCGATGGTGGGAGGCCGAGGCCCATGGGGATGTGGAGCTCGCCGAGAAGTCTTTTGATGAGCTATCAGAGAGGGTGCGATGAGATTAGGAGGAGGCCACTAGAGTGTAGAAGGAGCAGGACGAGTTGCTCCAACAGGACGTCGGGGCCCGCCAGAAGATCATTGACCTCTTGGATGAGGCCAAGAAGGAGCAGGATCTTAGGCTAGTAGCCGAGGAGAGGTCCATGGCCCTAGAGCAGAGGGCGAAGCTGGATGCTGAGACAGTCACTAGGCTACGCATAGAGCAAGATGAGCTATGCTGTACTACGGAAAGGCTCCACTTAGAGCGTGGCGCGGCCTACGGGGAGCGCGACCGGGCCATCCGAGAGCACGATGAGGCACAACAGAGGATTAGCACCCTCTAGGCCGAGCTGGAGACCACGAGAGCCTAGAAGTTGGAGGGTGAGGGTGCCACTACTGGACTAGCCATGGATCTTGCCATGGCGAGGAGACTTCTTCAGGCGGAGAGCGATGAGCTCGATATCCTAAAGGTTGCCCTTGGCATGGTCTGTGATGACCTACAGGTGGTGCGGGCAGAGGGGACTAGCTCACTCATGGCCCATGCCACAGATATCATGGTGTGGGTGCACCAGCTAGAGAAGGAAGCTCTTCGCATAGGGATCACCCAAACCTTCACCATTGCCCGCTCGCATTACGATGACAACATCGATTTCAAGGTGATGAGCCTTGGCTTCATGCCTGGTTATGAAAAAATTGAGCTAGATGCCATAGAAGCGATGGTGACTCCTTTTGTGGAAACCCTAGTGAGCAGAATTGAAGATATGGTTCTCCCTGATAGGGGGTAGTTAGTCAAATGAGTCTGATAAACATTTATCTATAATCTATGGACAAGTGTCGGCACTTTTGTGTTCGAAAACAGATTCGTAATTTTGTTTTAAACAAATTCATCATTTCATTTCATTTGTTTGAACTTGTTTTCTTCCCTTTTGCATTTGAGAAAAAAGGTTTATGGGATTTGACCCTTCCATTCGTTAAGACCATATGGCCCGAAGTGTATAAGAGGGAAATTTTGATTATGCTAGTGAGCAAAGTTACCATAGCCGTCGGGGCATGGGTTATTTTGTAGTCTTACCTGGCATGCTCGGTTATCTATTCCCACAAACCTTGCCGCTAACCTTAATGTGAGGAAGAGGTCTGACATAGCGACTGTTTTGAAAAAAGGATGTATTTATGCCTTTATCAGCCCCTGAGTGAGATCCGACACCTTGCGGTCACTAGGGCCGGATGTTACTAGAGACCAAAGCGAGGGTAGCGAACTTACTCTTGTATTCACACGTACCCCTTACTTAGGATTTTAGCTATCATTCTATGACCGTGTGTTTGGTCTCATTGCAAGCCCGGCCTTCCCTGAGCCCTCATGCATGGTGAGGATTCGGTCAAGGGTTGGCTCGTTTTGTGACTGTCGCTCTATTCTTCGTTTTTGCAACTAGAGGGGTTGAGGCGATGTCACCTGCCTCAACGGCTCGAGTGATGCACTTGATGAGCTCACTAATGGTGATGTTTAAATAGAATCTAGTCCCATTGTTTGTGACAGGGTCGGCAAAGCCCTCGGGTAGCATTCCGTTGTTCTGTAACCCGCCTTCCAATAGATTCTCCCTCAATGGGGATTCTATGGGCTTAGCTAGAGGCTAGATTGAACTAGAAGGTTGAGATGATCACATCTGCCTCTATGCGGGTTGGGTGAAGGCCGCTATGGCTCATTTGCGTTCTCTCCCCTAGCTCTTGTTTGACGCGAGGTGGCCTCGGACCCTTCATGGGCCAGCCTTAGAAGCTTGGTCTCTCGATCTAGGATCGAGCGGCTCAAGACCCCAAGCCCCTTGGGGTCTGATAGGGGTCATCCGTGTTTCATGCGTCACCCTATCCTCGGTTTCCACAACCAGAGGGGCTGAGCTAACAGCACTTGCCTTAATGGCTCGAGTGTCACGCTCAATGAGATCACTAACGGGCATGTTCCCATGGAATCCAGGCCCGTCATTCGCTAACGGGGTTAGCAGAGCCCTCATGTGGCATTCCACTACTTCTTAACCCACCTCTCGGCAGATGCTCGAGCCATTCGATAGGCTTGGGTGGCCTATTGGCCTCTCCTCGATGGAGATTTTGTGGGTTTGGCTTGAGGTTAGAATCGAACAAGAAAGGTTGAGATGTCCCTATCTGCTTCTGAGAGGGGTCAGGCAAGGCTGCTGGGGCACATCTCGGTTTTTCTCCCCTGGCTCTGTTTGATGTGAGGAGGCCTCGAGCCCTTCAGGGGCCAGCCTTTGAACCTCGGTCAATTGCCGCTCATATCAAATGAGGTGACTATCGCTTCATGACATGACACGAAGCGTTGAGATGCAGCAATTGCATATGCAACATTTTGATGTATGGGATTAATGTACCATTTGATTGAAATGAAAGTGAGGGTCAGTGATGTTACCTTGGTGGTCATGAGTGACTGGAAGCTCTTACTGGATATGTTCATGTAGGGTTTAGGTCTGATGTTTGTGATGGGGCCGGTGTGACCTGCACGAGCATTGCAATTTTTTGTTTTTGTCTCTTGATGGCGATCCAAGCCATTCGATTGACTTGGGTGGCCTAATAGCTTCTCCTTGAAGGAGATTCCACAGGTAGACCCCTCCGAACCCTTCTTGAGAAGGCGGATACTAAAGCTTGGGGTGCGGGGAAGTGTGAATTCGATTTTGCTGGTGAACAAAAAACACCGTAGCTGCTGGGGCATAGGGTCTAGCGGTTTGTCCAATTTTACTCAAAGTTTTAGCATCCGCACACTGCACCTTCAGTTTTTAAATGTAAGGAGGGGTTGGGCGAAGAGAATGTCTAAACATGTAGACACTCTTGGCAGCCCTCAAGCGATGTTTGTGCCCCTACCGCGTAGGAGTCGGAGGCTCGGTAGTAAGATTGACATGCAAAGTAAGTAAACAAAGGTGCTTATCTTTCGGCGGCCGTTCATTCGGCATTCACCTGGGCCATCCGATCAACCTAGGAGGCCTGTTGGGCTCCCCTTGATGGGGGTCCATCATTGGGTCCTTCTAGGTCCTACCTGGAAAAGCGAAGAGTCAACTACATGCGGGTGTGCCTTGTTTCTCACGTCCGATGCACGGTAGTGGCAGGCCATGCCTGGGCCACGTCTAGTTTGACCAAGCGCTGTCTTGTCGAGCTATGTGCGTCCCATCGATCTAGACGTGTCACCTTGAATTCCCATCAACATCGAATTCCCATCTACATTGAATAGGGGAAGGGAGAGGGTTTTCGTCCCAACCTTTTGCCTTTCTTCAACAGCTGTGTCTTCTCCTTAAATAGGGGGAGAGAGGGGGTTCTCATCCCATTCCTCTGCTTGTTCTTGATCTACTACCTCTCCTTCTTTCTCCTTCTCACCGAGTGCATTCGTATGTCACGGTGGTTCCTAGGTCAGAGAGGGTAATGCAAGGGAGGGGAGAACTCATAGATCCATTCGTGAATCCAGAGCATGATGTCGAGCTAGAGGTCATCCAAAGTAGATGAGATGGTGCTAGCCACCTTCACTGAGAAGGGGTCGCTTCCACTGAAGGAGGTGGCGCACTAGAGGGTGCTGAGCATCGTCGGCTTTGTCGTCATCCGTGAGGCCTTCGTCGGGTGGGGCCGTACGGAAACCTCTTTTAGCGAATCTTCTCCGAGTGGGCCTTGTTGGTGGGGAGGCCACCTAGGACTGTGTCGATGGGGGGTTTCGCCCTTGCAGCCGCTCGGATTGACCAGTTCATGAAGTTTGATGAGTTGTTAGAGACATCCATCAACCATGGCGGTCGTTCTTTAGTGGACAACGCCCCCCATCCAGGTGTCATTGTCAGGGTAGCAACTGACCATGATGGTGTAGTCCCTAGATGCCCTGGTGAAGACACCAAGGTCACTGATGTGGTTCTCGACGTTGTAGACGACGGCGCCCTCAAGGACCTCGTAGAGCTATAGGACGTTGTCGATGGAGAGCGTGGCGCGGCGACCGTAGTAGTATTTAGAGTAGAACTGGTCAGAAAATGTAATCATTTAAGTTGTGGGAGGAGCCCTCGTGGGAACAGTCTTTTGTATTTATGAATACATCAGTCCCTTTTTGTGATGAAATCACTTTGTAAGCGATGAATTTGTGCAAAAATGAACAAGTTCTTAAATTTCGTTACGACAAACAACATTTTAGCTCTTCTCCCTCTTTTTTGTAATAGAGGTTCAGTGCCTTCCGACCCTTCCCTTAGTTCAGGTTGCAAAAATCTCGGAGTGCAGGTGAGCCAATTCTGATCACGCTGGTGAGCAAGGAGACCGTAGCCGCTAGGGCATGGGTTTCTTGTAGTCCTACCAGTTATACTTAGAGTTTGTTCCTAAAATCCCAACCCTTAGGACTTACCATGAGAAAAGAGTGAAAACATAGAGAATGTTTGGAAGATAGCATAGAGAATGTTTGCAAGATAAACGTACTCATGCCAGCCCCCCGGTGTGGTCCGACCCCTTGCAATTGTAGGGGTCAGATGTCATGAAAGATCAGGGATTTTGATGACAAAACTAATAAGAGAAAGTGTGTGTTTATTTAAGGGTAAAAACGACATAGATACTCAATGTTCTAGGCTTTGGTGAAGACCTCGCTGTTGATAGTTTTCAACTTGTAGGTGCCTGCCAGAGTAATTCCACGATGACATATGGCCCCTCCTAGGGTGGGGAGAGCTTGTGGTGGTCCTTGTTGCTCTGCATGAGGCAGAGAACTAGGTCCCCAATGTTGAAGGCTCGGTCCCACACCCATCGGCTATGGTACCATCGCAACACCTACTGGTACTTGGCTGAGCGGAGGAGGGCAACGTCGTAGGCTTCATCTAGCTGATCCATGGCATCTTCATGGGATGCCTTGGCTCCCTGTTCATCATATGCTCTGATACTTGGTGCTCCATAGTCGAGGTCAGTTGGGAGGACGGCCTTGGAACCGTAGACCATGAAGAAAGGCATGTAGTCGATGGCTCGACTAGGAGTTATCGTTAGGCTCCAAAGCACCATAGGGAGCTTGGCGACCCAACGTCTGCCAAATTTGTTCAACCGGTTGAAGATCCTAGGCTTAAGGCCATGTAGGAGAATGCTGTTTGCGCGCTCGACCTACCTGTTCGTTCGGGGGTGCACGAAGGCAGCCCAATCGACCTGGATGTGGTGTTCATCGTGGAATCGAAGGAATTTCTTGCTGGTGAACTGTGTGTTGTTGTCCATGATGATGGAGTTCGGTACTCCAAAGTGACAGATGATGTCGAGGAAGAACAGCATGGCTTGCTCGAACTTGATCATGGAGATTGGTCGAGCTTCGATCCATTTTGTGAACTTGTCTATGGTGACAAGCAAGTGGGTGTAACCCCTGGGTGCCTTTTTGAGATGTCCCTGAGCCCCTAGACAATGAAGGGCCACATGATGGGGATCATCTGGTGTGCCTAGGTCGGGAGGTGAGTTTGCCGAGCGTAGTACTAACACCCTTCGTAGGTGCGCATGATCTGCTTGGCGTCGGCTACTATAGTGGGCTAGTAGAAGCCCTATTGGAATGCATTCCCAACCAAGGTTCTAAGTGTGGCATGGTGACCGCATATCCCACCATGGATATCACACAACAAAAGCTTCCCTTGCTCAATGGGGATACAGAGCTGCAGGATTCTGGTGTGGCTTCATTTGTAGAGTTCGCCTTCTACAAGAATGAAGGACTTGGCGCGATGTGCGAGTCATCAAGCTTCCATCTTGTCCATCCACAGTGTGTCATGAAGGAGGTAGTCAAGGTAGAGTGTTCTCCAATCGAACAGAGGGCCGAGCTCTGTCGCTAGATCCTCTTCAAGCTCCATGACCTCAGGGCCGGACAAAGCCATTGGTTGGTTAGCCCCTGAGGCTGGATCAGATGGACCATCATTGGCCCATTCTAACCCTTCATAGCGCACCAAGGGCTCATGTTGGTCACTGGTGAAGACACCTATTAGCACTGGCTCCCGGTCAGATGCCGCCTTCGCAAGTGCGTTGGCCGCCTTGTTGAGGTGTCTTGGGATGTGATTGAGTTAGAGGCCATTGAATTTGTCCTTTAGCCATAGGACTTCTTGGTAGTATGCATCCATCTTGGTGTTGTGACAGCTTGATTCCTTCATGACTTGGTTGATGACTAGCTAGGAGTCGCCTCGGATGTCGAGGCATCGAATGCCCAACTCGATTGCAATGCAAAGGCCGTTGATGAGCGCTTCATACTTAGCAACATTATTGGATGAGGGAAAATGGAAACGAACCATGTACCTCATGCAAACCTCGAGGGGTGATACGAAGACCAACCCCACGCTGACGCCCTTCTTCGTCAGCGATCCATCGAAGTACATTGTCCAATACTCTTGATTGACGACCGCCGGTGGTGTTTGGACCTTGGTCCATTCCGCAATGAAGTCTGACAACACCTAGGACTTGATCGCCATTTGGGAGGCATACAAGATGCCTTGATCCATCAACTCGAGCATGCACTTTGCGGTTCTTCCCGTGGCATCCTAGCTCTAGACAACCCCATTGAGGGGGAACGACGTCACGACCATCATGGTGTTGACTCAAAGTAGTGGCATAGCTTCCTCTTCGTGATGAGGATGGTGTATCAGAGCTTTTGGATTTGGGAGTAGCGGGTCTTAGAGTCAGATAGTACCTCACTGATGAAGTACATAGGGCACTGCACCTTGAGGGCATGCCCCTCTTCTTCCCGCTCCAGTAATAGGGCGGCGCTGACCACTTGCGTGGTGGCTGCTATGTATAGCAGAAGGGATTCTCCACCGGTTGGAGGAAACAAGATTGGGTCCCTTATCAGAAGCAGTTTGACCATGTCAAGTGCCTCCTAGGCCTTGGATGTCCACTCAAAGCGGTCGGCTTTCTATAAGAGTTGATAAAGGGGAGACCTCGTTTGCCGAGGCGTGAGATGAATCGACTAAGTGCGGTGAGGCACCCTATGACTCGTTGAACCCCCTTTATGTTCTAAATCAGGCCCACCCTTGTGATGGCTAAGATTTTCTCTAGGTTGGCTTCGATGCCACGCTCACAGACGATGAAGCCGAGCAGCTTGCCCCTTGGGACCCCAAAAACACATTTCTTGGGATTGAATTTGATGCCATTCGCTCAATGATAAGTACTAAACTATTTTAGTACGGGAGTTAGCCCAATCTTCATGACAGTAGGTCACGATCAAGATAACTTGCAACAAGGCAGCGGGGATAAAAGGGTAACTTGCTGAAGAATAGCGGAGTAACTAGCTTTATACCTGACCAAGGTTGGATGCGACCAAGCGACGGGGAGAGAGGCACCGAAACCACAAAGACTTCGACTCATCTCCAAATGACCGCAGAACCACAACCGGAGCTAATCCACACAAGGCGGGGCAGCCGTACTAGAACCCACAAAGCATGAACTAGTGGATCCCAGAGGAATCTCTTCACAAGTCTAGGAAGAACAAGGAAGAACAAGGGTTTGAGTAAGCACTCGGCAGCTTGGCTGCAATATCACTTGAATTATCAAATCATTAAAAGTACTTTTCTAGTAGCCTAGAGGTGGTATTTATACTATGAGAAGTCTCTAAGATAGATGTGTACTGAAGAAACCATGTTGGGAGGTGGAAGCTCAACTGGCTAGAGCTTTTACGAGGTGGTCTTCAGTCCCCACGCGTCTTCTAGGCTTCTGTGTAGTCTTCAATATTTTGGTCATAACTCCTTCTAGGAAGTCCAAATGATGAACCATTGGATGCGTTGGAAAGCTAACTTCATCATCTTTCCAACCATGTATGCTATGCACCACGAATTATTGTAGAATGGTACAGTTTTGCACGGGATCTTTAGCTTCATGCAGACTATTGAGCTTCAGAGCAGTCTTCACTAAAACTGGTTGGATGCCACGCTGGATACTCCAAACTGGTTGGGCATGATAGCATTGGAAACTAGGCTTCAAGATCTTTCCAACAAGTGCTCATTCACCTTAATAGCTTTTGGGAGACAAAAGATATGACTGTTTCATCTGGATGGTTCTGTCATGCTGGGTTGACTCGAACATAGCTCTTCTTTCTGATCCATCCTTGATGTATCCTTGTCTTCCTCCTCAGAGAACCTGAATAATAACAACATGCACAACTTAGGTAGCTCAAAATTACCATCAATGTTTAATTAAAATTCACAAAGTAGCATGTGCACCTCTTGTTGTATCTTTTTGGCGCGGCTATGGGTGATTGGTCCAGTAGGGACTTGGAATGGTGTCGTGGTCAGAGAAGCAGCAGGTGAGGTCGATGAGGTCGGTGAGGTGGTCGGAGAGGTCACTGATGAGGTAGACGAGGTTGGTGAGGTGGTCGGAGAGGTCGCCAATGAGGTAGACGAGGTCGATGAGGTGGTCGGAGAGGTCACCAAGGTCCCCAACGCTAGCGTGGTCACATCATCCCCCCCCCCCTTAGAAAAGAGTCATCCCCGACTCTTCCAATCCAAAGAATGGAGAGAGGTCGACCACATTAAAACTGGTGCTCACACCATAAGTACTAGGCAGGTCAATTTCATAAGCGTTGTCGTTGATCTTGCATAGCACTTTGAATGGACCATCAGCTTGAGCTTGCAACTTGCTTTTGTGTTGTTCAGGAAATCTATCCTTGCGTAGATGCACCCAAACCAAGTCTCTTGGTTCAAATAACACCTTCCTTTGACCTTTATTGGCGTGCTTCTCATACATCCTAGTCATCTTTTCAATGTTTGTCTGAGCTCTATCATGAAGGTTCTTGACAAACTCGGCTCGCTTGCTTGCATCGAAGTTTACACGTTCCTGCATAGGTAGAGGCAAAAGATATATGGGAGCAGTGGGTTTGAACCTATATACAATTTCAAATGGACAAAATTCAGTGGTCGAGTGTACTGCCCTGTTGTATGCAAACTTGACATGTGGCAAACTTTCTTCCCAAAGTTTCAAGTTCTTCTTGAGGATAGCTCGCAGTAGCATTGATAGAGTATGGTTCACAACTTCAGTTTGTCCATCCGTTTGTGGATGACACATCGTAGAGAACAGCAACCGTGTTCCAAGTTTTCCCCACAAAGTTTTCCAAAAGTAACTCAAAAATTTGGTGTCACGATCAGAAACAATGGTTCGTGGCACTCCATGTAGTCATACAATTTCTTTGAAAAACAATTCAGCGATATGTGAAGCATCATCGCTCTTGTGGCATGGGATAAAATGTGCCATTTTGCTAAAATGATGAACCACAACAAAGATGGAATCCCTTCCCCGCTTGGTTCAAGGTAAACCAAGAACAAAATCAATGGAGATATCTTCCCAAGGCACACTAGGGGATAGGCTGAGGAGTGTATAATCCATGAGGGTTCACACCAAACTTAGCTTTGTGGCATGATTCACAGCGAAGAACATGTCTCTCCACATCTCTTCTCATCTTTGGCCAAAAGAAGTGGTCGGTAAGGACTTGTTCTGTCTTCTTGGCGCCAAAATGGCCCATGAGTCCTCCTATGTGGGCTTCCTGCACAAGTAAAATTTGAACAGAGCAATCTGAAATACAAAGTTTGTTAGCTTAAAACAAAAACCCATTATGCACATGAAATTTTTTCCATCCTTTGCCATCTCGACACTTGGAATATGGTTTAGCAAAATATGAATTAGTTGTATATAAATCTTTTATGCTTTCTAATCCAAGAATTTAGCGTCAAGTTGGGTTAGCAAAGTGTGATGTCGAGACAAAGTATCTGCTACAACATTCTCTTTTCCTTTCTTGTACTTGACAATATAGGGAAATGATTCAATGAATTCACACCATTTTGCATGCCTTCTATTCAGTTTTAGTTGTCCTTTAAAGTGTTTCAATGATTCATGATCTGAATGTATCACAAATTCTTTAGGAAAAAGGTAATGTTGCCAAGTTTCCAAACTCCGAACAAGAGCATATAATTCTTTATCATAAACTAAATAATTTAGAGTTGGACCACTTAGTTTTTCACTGAAGTATGCAATTGGCCTTCGTCCTTGCATGAGCACACCTCCAATCCCAACTCCACTTGCATCACATTCTATTTCAAATGACTTACCAAAATCTAGGAGTGCAAGGACTGGGGCTGTTGTTAACTTCATCTTCAATTCTTCAAATGTCTTCTGTTGTGCTTCTCCCCACTTGAAAAGCACTTCTTTCTTTGTTAGCTCATTGATTGGTGCAGCAATAGTGCTGAAATCCTTCACGAACCGCCGATAGAAACCAGCAAGTCCAAGGAAGCTTCTTACTTGGCTCACGTTCTGTGGAGGCGCCCAGTCCTGTACAGCCTTGATCTTTTCTTCATCTACCTCCACTCCTTGTCCTGTAACAACAAATCCATGAAAGACTACCTTGTTGGTGCAAAAGGTGCACTTCTCAAGGTTAGCATACAATTTTTGTTCACGTAGGACAGCAAGCACACATTGGATATGTTCAACATGTTCATCAAGAGACTTGTTGTAAATTAAGATATCATCAAAGTAAACGACAACAAACTTGCCAATGAAAGCTCTAAGCACATGATTCATCAATCTCATAAATGTACTTGGTGCATTGGTTAACCTGAAAGGCATTACCAACCATTCATACAACCCAAATTTTGTTTTAAAAGTTGTTTTCCATTCATCTCCTTCTTTCATGCGAATCTAGTGGTATCCACTTCTTAAATCAATTTTAGTGAATATGATAGCACCACTAAGTTCATCAAGCATATCATCTAGCCGAGGGATGGGGTGTCTATACCTTATGGTAATGTTATTTATTGCTCGGCAATCCACACACATCCGCCAAGACCCATCTTTCTTAGGAAGTAAAAGGACAGGAACAACACAAGGTGACAGACTTTCTTGTACATACCCTTTTCTCATCAATTCTTCCACTTGTCGCTGAATCTCCTTGGTTTCTTCTGGGTTGGTGCAGTAGGCAGCATGGTTTGGGAGTGAGGCACCGGTCACAAGATCAATTTGATGTTTGATTCCTCTCTTAGGTGGTAGTCCTGGTGGCCCTTCATCCAGAAAGACATCCTTATATTCCTGTAACACATCAAAGACAACACTTGGCAGGGTACAGGGTAAGTTGTTAGTAGAAAGAAGAGTGTCCTTGTATAGGAGTACGAAGAACATGGCATTGGGTTCACTCAATTCTTTTAGATCCCCTTTTCTAGCCTTCATAACTAAACCCTCTTTTCCCAGAGTCTTGGTTCTTTGAGGCTGTGGGATTTTATTTGGCTTTGGAATCTCTCCCTCACTATTTTTGTGGGTCACTCGC